>NW_012110375.1:509660-511452 GCF_000951045.1 Mandrillus leucophaeus | reverse complement strand
CATCCAGAAAATGAAACATTACTGAGTGCTAAAATAAAATGAGTTATCAAGCCATAAAAAGACATAGAAGGAACTTAAATGCATATTACTAAGTGAAAGAAGCTAAGCTGAAAAGGCTACGTACTGTATGATTGTAACTCTGTGATATTCTGGAAAAGACAAAAAGATCAGTGGTTGGTGGGGAGGGTATAAACAAGCAGAACAGAGAGGATTTTTAGGGCAGTAAATTATTCTGTACGATATTATAATCGTAGATACATGTCATTATACATTTGACAAAACCCACAGAATGTACAACATGAAGAGTGAACCCTAATGTAAAGTATGAACTTTGGGTGACAATAATGTCAATTTAGGTTCATCAATTCTAACAAATGTGCCATTCTGTTGCAGGATGTTGACAGTGGGAAAGCTGTTCCTGCACAGGGGCAAGGAGTAAGTTACAGGAACTGTAATTTCTGCTCAATTTTGCTCTGAACCTAAAACTGCTCTAAGAAAATTAAGTAGTTAGTTTTTGAGACAGGGTCTTGCTCTGATACCCAGGCTGCAGTGCTGTGGCACAATCACAGCTCACTGCAGTCTCGACCTCCAGGGCTCAATCAATCCTCCCGCCCAAGCCTCCTGAGTAGCTGGGACTACAGGTGCATGCCACCACACCTGGCTAGTTTTTTGCATTAATATTTTTAGTAGAGACAGGGTTTCACCATGTTGCCTAAGTTAGTCTTGAATTCCTGGGCTTACGCAATTCACCCACCTCAGTCTCCCAAAGTGTTGAGGTTTCAGGCATGAGCTACTGCACCCAGCTGAAAATTAAGTATTTAAAGGGAAAAACGAAAAGGTACGAAGAGGGATATGGTTAAAAAAAAAAAAAAGTTCACTTTCAGAGAACACTTAGTTGTTGAGATTACAGATTATTTTTTTCACACTGATCTAAATATTCCAAATGTATTATAACAAAGTTATATTAAAGCCCAAATAAACATCTGAAACTACTCCTGGATGGCTCAGTGTATTCCAATAATCTGTCCATCCCTTCCTACGTGAATATCATATTTTTGTAAATTTCTTTTTTTCTTTTTTTAGACAGCATCTTGCTCTGTCACCCAGGCTGAAGTATAATGGCGCAATCTTGGCTCACTGCAACCTCCACTTTCCGGGTTCAAGCAATTCTCCTGCCTCAGCCTCCCAAGTAGCTGGGATTACAGGCACCCACCACCACGTCCAGCTAATTTTTTGTATTTTTAGTAGAGATGGGTTTTCACCATGTTGGCCAGGCTGATCTCGAACTCCTGACCTCAGGTGATCCACCTGCCTCAGCCTCCCAAAGTGCTACTATTATAGAGTCACTGCGCCCAGCCATTACTTTTAACAATGTTTTTCTTCATGATATGGTAAGTTCCCCATTCGCCTTTGCTCTTCCTTTTTAAAACTTTGCTTCTGCTCAGGCCTGTAATCCCAGCACTTTGGGAGGCCAAGGCGGGCAGATTCCCTGAGGTCAGGAGTTTGAGACCAGCCTGGCCAACACAGTGAAAACTCGTCTCTACTAAAAACATAAAAATTAGCTGGGTATAGTGGTTGGCGCCTGTAATCTCAGCTAGGCTGAGGTGGGATAATCACTTGAACCTAGAAGGCAGAGGTTGTAGTGAGCCAAGATGGTGCCACTGCACTCCAGCCTGGGCAACAGAGTGAGGCTCTGTCTCAAAAACACATGTCTACATACTCAAAGGAATAAGTTAAGATTTTGCATGTATATAACAATTATAGGAAGCTATAAAAATGAACATTCAGAGGA
>NW_012110375.1:505366-506450 GCF_000951045.1 Mandrillus leucophaeus | reverse complement strand
ATTTAAACTGTAGCTTTAATAAGGTCATTTTGTTTTCTGTAACAACTTCTTATCTAACAGATTTTTTTTCTTTTTCTTTTTTTTTTTTTTTTTTTGCCTTCAGAGGAGGGTATCACTGTTAACTTAGGCTGGAGTGCAGGGATGCAATCATAGCTCACTGCAGTCTCAAACTCCTAGGCTCAAGTGATGCTCCTGAATAGCTGGGACTACAGGCATGCCCAGAAAATTTTTTGAGACAGGTCTCACTATATTGCTCAGCCTGGTCTCAAACTCTTGGCCTCAAGTGATCATCCTGCCTCAGCCTTCGAAATTGCTAGGATTACAGGCGTGAGCCACCACGCCTGCCTTTTTATGTACTAAGGTTTTAAAATCACCTTTCAAAAGAAAATATTTTGAAGAAATATATGCCTTAAAAAAATTTACAAAACCAGGTATAGTCAGTTTCTTATGTCCCCAGGATTACAGAGTGGAATACAACCTTCTATTTACTTAGTTTAAGTTAATAAACTATCAAGCTTCCAAACGTAAAAGGATCTACTGAGTTCCAAGTCAAAGCTAAATGGGAAAATAGAAAAATAGTAAAATTAAAATAAAAAGATCTACATTATTTAACCTAGTAATTAGACTTCTAAGAGACAATACATCTATCAACAGACATACCCAAAAGGTAACAGATAAACCATGGCATTTATAATGTAAGCACTAAACATGTTTGTAAGAATTACTTTAAAACTAATACAAATGTGGAGAAAAGCAGATTACAGAACCATATAAAAATGAGCACTTAAAAAAAAAAAAAAAAAAAGGCCAGGCGTGGTGGTTCATGCCTGTAATTCCAGCACTTTGAGAGGCCAAGGTGGGCGGATCACGAGGTCAGGAGTTTAAGACCAGCCTGGCCAACATGGTGAAACCCATCTCTACTAAAATTACAAAAATTAGCCAGGCATGGTGGCATGTGCCTGTAATCCCAGGTATCTGGAGGCTGAGGCGGGACAATCGCTGGAACCCAGGAGGAGGAGGCTGCAGTGAGCTGAGACCACGCCACTACACTCCAGCCTGGCAACAGAGCAAGACTCTGTCTCAA
>NW_012110375.1:501122-503336 GCF_000951045.1 Mandrillus leucophaeus | reverse complement strand
GGAAGGAGGACGGGAGGGAGAAAATAAATACCTGGAATTTCAAAATGAATGGAAATTTAAAATGAAGGTTGAAAAATAAATGAAATTTTCCAGAGAACTAATCCAAGAGATCTAATATCTGAGCAACTGTTTCAAAGAGAAAAGAGAGGAGAATCACTAATAAACCTATGAGACGTGATGGACATGAGTTGCCATTTTAAAACACCCAATAAGGCCAGGCGTGGTGGCTCACGCCTGTAATCCCAGCACTTTGGGAGGCCAAGGCGGGCGGATCACGAGGTCAGGAGATCGAGACCATCCTGGCTAACACGGTGAAACCCCGTCTCTACTAAAAACGCAAAAAATCAGCCGGGTGTGGCGGCGGGCGCCTGTAGTCCCAGCTACTTGGGAGGCTGAGGCAGCAGAATGGCGTGAACCCAGAGGCGGAGCTTGCAGTGAGCTGAGATCATCGCGCCACTGCACTCCAGCCTGGGCGACTGAGCGAGACTCCGTCTCCAAAAAAAAAACCACGCCCAATAAGTACACAGTACAATGATGAAAACAAACTTATCTAAGGTATATCATTGTGAAATAGGGACAAGAAAGAGTCTACAAATTCTAGGGAGGGTGAGAGATGAACAGATCACACTAAAAAGTAATTTTTAGCTACCAGAATAATTTCAGACTCATCAGTAGCTACAACAGAAGTCCATGAAACATGACCTCAGAATCCTGAAGAATTCTATGTCCAGCCAAACTACAGGTATGACACTTAATATTCAAGGTTTCAAACATTTTTTTACTATGTACTTTTTCTCAAAAAACTGCTGGGGATGTGGCCCACCCAAGTGAGACAAGAAACCAAATAACAGGAAGATAAAGGGCACAGCAAATGGAAGGGTGGAACACAAAAGTCAAATGAAAGAATCAGGAATATGGTAAAAGGAGATCCAGAGAAGACAAATGTTTACCATATATAAAGGGCAACAGTCCAGACTGGAGCAGTGTGATTCAGGTGAATGTGACTGGAGCAATGTGATTTAATGGCTGTTACGATTAAAATGCCTATTATTCTACCTTTTCTAAACACACACACACACACACAAAACCCAAATGCTCAAGTGTCCAGCCCAGACTATTATCTCTGTTTGACCATGTGTTCATGAAGTTCCACTTCTCTCTTTTATGTCCTGCTAACCATATTAGATAACTTTCTTTACATCAGAAGAGTTCAGCTTTAATTCAATCTTAAAACAAGATACAGAGCAGCATATTCCCAAAGACTACTCTCTTACTGAAGATTCTTTGCCTGGCCCACAAAACAGCCTCACTAGATAACAACTATAAATCGTATGTTTCCCAGGACATGTTCATGATCATGCCCACTGGTTTCCCCAAAAAGGGCTCTAGTAGAAATTCTAGGAAGCTGAAGCCAAACTATAAACCAGAAACTGTGTTCAGATTATCATTTTTTATGAGCCTTCATCAACAGTGGCAATACTATCTTTCCCTTAGACATCTAGCTTTTTAGTTTTTTCAAAACTAAACACATAGGTGAAAGACACATATATGGGAGATTAGTGTAGAAAAAACAAAAAGCAAGGGAATGCTTGACTCAAAAATCGGAAAAGAAGATGGAGGAGGGGCCAAAGATACAATAATGTGATCACGGAGTATTAAAAAAAGTTGAAATGCTGCTATGATGTCCTAGGTCATGGTACACAGGTCTTCAGTTTACTACTCTAAAACCTGGCAGGTGTGATGGCTCACACCTGTAATCACAGCACTTTAAGACGCCAAGGCAGTAGGACTGCTTGAGCCCAGGAGTTTTGAGACCAGCCTGGTCAACACGATGAAACTCCATCATTACTAAAAATGCAAAAATCAGCTGGGCGTGGTGGCGCACATCTCTATTCCTAGCTACTTGGGAGGTTGAGGCAGGAGGATCGCTTCAACCTGGGAGGCGGAGGTTGCAGTAAGCAGAGAACACGCCACTGCACTCCAGTCTGGGCAACAGTGAGACCCTGGCTCAAAAAAATTTTTTTTTTGCCAGGCGTGGTGGCTCACACCTGTAATCCCAGCACTTTGGGAGGCCAAAGCGGGTGGATTACCTGAGATCAGGAGTTCGAGACCAGCCTGGCCAACATGATGAAACCCTGTCTCTACTAAAAACACAAAAAATTAGCTGGACGTGGTGGCGGGCACCTGTAATCCAGCTCCTCGGGAGGCTGAAGC
>NW_012110375.1:499259-499929 GCF_000951045.1 Mandrillus leucophaeus | reverse complement strand
AGAATCCTCAAAAAACTGTAACTGGGCAATTTGGAAAGGGGAATGAGGTAGCTGGGGAAGACAGACAGGAGATAGGTTTTTCACATTAAACAGAACTTAGCCTGTGCCAGATAATGTCCTTAATATGATTCATGCTAATTCAATCCTTGTACTTCAGCATATTTGGTTTCCTTTGTAAACCTATGTATTTTATGTAATACATGCTAAAACATTCTTTTTTTTTTTTTTTTGAGACGGAGTTTCACTCTTGTTGCCCAGGCTGGAGTGCAATGGCACCATCTTGGCTCACTGCAACCTCCGCCTCCCAGGTTCAAGCAATTCTCCTATCTCAGCCTCCTAAGGAGCTGGGAATACAAGCACGTGCCACCACACCCAGCAAATTTTTGTATTTTTAGTAGAGATGGGGTTTCACCATGCTGGCCAGGCTGGTCTCAAACTCCTGACCTCAAGTGATCCAATTACCACGGCCTCCCAACGTGCTGAGATTACAGGCGTGAGCCACCATGCCTGGCCAGAATTTCTAGATTCTGAGACCATACTGCACAATTTGGTGGTTATACCTACATGTGGTTAATTATTAATATTAAATAAAGTTTAAAACGTATTTCCTTGGTTGCACAAGCCACAATATCCAAATGCTCAATTACCATCTAGTGGCTACTGTATTGGA
>NW_012110375.1:474054-498389 GCF_000951045.1 Mandrillus leucophaeus | reverse complement strand
GGAGCTTGCAGTGAGCCACTGCACTCCAGCCTGAGCGACAGAGCGAGACTCCGTCTCAAAAAAAAAAAAAAAAAAAAATGTACTCAAACTTTTTTCACTAGCAAAATATTTTAACTGGGAAATCATACAAACTAGCAAATGCCAGAAATCAAATTAGAAAGGAGGAGAAAGTAAGTGTCCACCCACTTTCTTTAGAAATCTATCCACAAAGTTTTCAATCAGTTACTAAAATACGATTGGTGTAATTGCTTGGTTTAGTCCTCAAGATTATGTGTTTTTGTTATCTAACACTGTAATATAATGGGGCCTAAAAATAAATGTTCACACATTTTATTTTATAGCTGTAGCAAAACACATAGTAAGCTTATCAAAACTCATCTCCCCTTCTGAAGTCACCCAAGCAAAGCACATTACATGCCTACTGGAAAGACAGTGCAATGGTTAAGAACATACACTCTGCACTTCGGCTACGTTAGTTTAAACTCCACCCCACCACTTGGAGCAAGTTAGTCACATAATGACTTTATCTGTACTGTTAAGAATTAAATGAGTTAATATATGGTAAAGCATTTAGTGTGGTACTTAACACAGAATAAGTGCTATGTGTAGCAATTACAAATAACGATCTTTCTGCATTAAAAATAGCTGTTACAAACAAGGTATGTTTATAAGAATTTATTTTTAATTGGTTGTTTACAACTATAAATCCATACCCTTAATTCCATATCCCTATAAATCCAATGCTGGCTAGATTTTTAATGATTCCACAGAAACTTACTGAATATAGTATGACTAAACTTCATTTTCCTATTGTTTCTTTTTCTTTTTTTTTTTGAGACGGAGTTTCCCTCTTCTTGCCCAGGCTGGAGTGCAATAGCAGATCTTGGCTCACGGCAACCTCCACCTCCCAGGTTCAAGCGATTCTTCTGCCTCAGCCTCCCGAGAAGCTGGGATTACAGGCATGTGCCACCATACCCGGCTAATTTTGTAATTTTTTAAAGTAGAGACAGGGTTTCTCCATGCTGGTCAGGCTGGTCTCGAATTCCCGACCTCAGGTGATCTGCCCACCTTGGCCTCCCAAAGTGCTGGGATTACAAGTGTGAGCCATCACGCCCGGCCCATTTCCCTATTGTTTCTATGGAATAATATATCAAAAATTCCAACTGGGGAAAGGAAAAAAAAACAACACTTATATTTCTGACCACATTCTCAGGTACTCGAAGTGCCCAGAAATGACTATTAGTATTTTAGACACACACACACACATACACAAGAATCCTTTTATTTTTCTTTTTGGTGAGATAGGGTCTCTTTCTGTCACCCAGGTTGGAGTGCAGTGGTGTGATAACAGCTCACTGCAGCTTTGACCTCCCAAGCTCAAGGGATCCTCCCATTTCAGCCTCCTGAGTGGCTAGGACACAGGGGCACACCACCACATCCAGCTAATTTTTTAATTTTTTGGAGAGACAGGGTCTTGCCATGTTGGCCAGGCTGGTCTCCGGGCTCAAGTGATCCTCCTGCCTTCATCTCTCAAAGCCTCAGATTACATGTATGAGCCACCAAGCCCAGCCCCTTTCTTTTTCTGGAGACACGATTAGGAACTTTTGAAGGAACACTAGTGATTTTTATGGTAGGGATAGGAGTCGGAAGAACATCTGAGGATTGTGAGTCACAGACTTTGCATTTCTTGCTAATGGCTAAGGATTAATAATTTAAAAGCAGCGATGTGAATTTCCTAGAAAAGAGGGAAAATAGTATGTAAATCCATGGATATACATGAATGTAAAACATTCATGGAATGTCAACTTTAGTACCTTACAGTTGACAAACTGTCACCTTTGAATAATGCATTTAAAAATCGAAATCGGGCCGGTCGCGGTGGCTCAAGCCTGTAATTCCAGCACTGTGGGAGGCCGAGACGGGTGGATCACGAGATCAGGAGATTGGCACTATCCTGGCTAACATGGTGAAACCCCATCTCTACTAAAAATACAAAAAAATCAGCTGTGCATAGTGGCAGGCGCCTGTAGTCCCAGCTACTCAGGAGGCCGAGGCAGGAGAATGGCGTGAACCCAGCAGGCAGAGCTTGCAGTGAGCCGAGATTGCGCCACTGCACTCCAGCCTAGGTGACAGAGCAAGGCTCCGTCTCAAGAAAAAAAAAAAAAAATTGAAATCAACCGGGCGTGGTGGCTCAAGCTTGTAATCCCAACACTCTGGGAGGCCAAGGAAGTCTGATCACCTGAGGCAGGGAGTTCAAGACCAGCCTGACCAACATGGAGAAACCCCGTCTCCACTAAAAATACAAAATGGCCGGGCGTGGTGGTGCATGCCTGTAATCCCAGCTACTAGGGAGGCTGAGGTACCTCCTCGCTTGAACCCAGGAGGTGGAGGTTGTAGTGAGCTGAGATTGTGCCATTGCACTCCAGCCTGGGCAAGAAGAGCCAAACTCCGTCTCAAAAACAACAACAACAACAACAACAACAATATCGAAATAACTAAGATATCTTATTCCAACTTTCAGCTGACTTAGAAATTTCAGTCTTCAAGATCACTCAGATATTAAAATAAGACTACAACCCATGCTCATTTCCACTTCTCCAAAAAGTCTCTATGACTAAGATGGTGCAACTCAACAGTACTAATAGATTAAGGAAACCTTTTTTTTTTTTTTTGAGACAGAGTCTTACTCTGTCACTCAGGTTGGAGTGCAGTGGCGCAATCTCAGCTCACTAACAACCTCCGCCTCCCGAGTTCAAGCACTTCTGCCTCAGCATCCTGAGTAGCTGGGATTACAGGCACGCATCACCACGTCCAGCTAAGTTTTGTATTTTTAGTAGAGATGGGGTTTCACCATGTTGATCAGGCTGGTCTCGAACTACTGACCTGGTGATTTTGCCTCGGCCTCCCACAGGGCTGGGATTACAGGTGTGAGCCACCGCACCCGGCCCATATTCTTATGTAAATTAAACAATATTTTACTTAAATGTTTTTTCCCTACAGTTTTCTGTCCAAATTAAACTTACATAATTCATTTTGCATATTATCCCTTGTGCCACTTCTTTGTGTAAACTGTGTCCACATTGAATTTCTCTAAGTCTAATAATCATGCTCATTAACTCAGATTATAAAATGAAGTATGAAATTTGTTTGTTTGTTTTTCTTTTTGATGGAGTCTTGCTCTGTCGCCCAGGCTGGAGTACAGTGGCACCATCTCAGGTCACTGCAACCTCCGCCTCCAGGTTCAAGTGATTCTCCTGCCTCGGCCTCTCCAGTAGCTGGGTTTACAGGCGCCTGCCACCACGCCTGGCTAATTTTTGTATTTTTAGTAGAGACAGGGTTTCACCATGTTGGCCAGGCTGGTCTTGAACACCTGACCTCAAGTGATCCCCACCTGCCTTGGCCTCCCAAAGTGCTGAGATTACAGTTTTTTCTTTTAATTGAAGGAATTTGGAATATGAACACCAGCGCCAAATTTATGTGGATTATCGAGAAACTTTGATATAATGGTTTCTTTCATTAAGCAAAAAGCCCGCTAATTTGCACAGTCTGGTTGGCATTCAATAGTTCATTAATATGAATTATATAGCACAACATATATTTGTCAACATGTATTTAAGCCTTATTTACTCTTATTAATAAACTATGTAGTACAGAGCATGTTTCCAAAGTATAAAAAAGGAAGCATTAGATCAGCTGATTGTCCAAGTTGATTCACTTACAAAATTAGTGTGGTTTTAAAAAATTCAAGAGCTACAATGTAAAAACAAGTAAAATTATATACCTCCAATTAAGCCAAAGAAACCAAAATTAATCTCTTACCTCAAAAAGAATAAGTCAAAAAAACTTTTTAAATTCTAATAATGAAGGATGTAGAATGAAGATAAAGCTACAAAGAAATACGACCCACTGGAGGTAAGATGGCCTTGCCATTTTCACAGACTAATATTAAACCTAATTTTGACCCAGCCACAATTCAAATGCCAACAGAGTAACAGCAGAGTATTGTTTGTCCTAATGTTCAAATTTTTGCCAAATTATCTGTTAAGAGGTAAAATGTTTCCCTTAATTTTCCCTTTCAAGCTTCTCAACAAATTTAATATTTGTGGGCCACATCTTCATTTAACTGAACTCATACAAAGAGAAAACCACACAATAATATCAAACTGAAAATTATATTTTATGCAATGTCCATAGAAAAAAATCATCCAGATACCTATGAATGATGGGATAAGCAGGAAAATCCCTTGGCTCTTTTTAAGTGTTTATGATTATGCACAGCAGAAAAGCATTATGGAAGCTCACAAGCTAGCTGAAGTAAGAAAAAACATGACTTTCACAGCCTTCAGGAGGGGTATCTCAAGCACAATCCAATTCTAATCAGTTGCTTCAAAAAAAAATCCAGGCCAGGCTTGGTGGCTCACGCCTGTAACTCAACACATTGAAAGGCCAAGGTGGGAGGATCACTTGAGTCCAGGAGTTTGAGACCAGCCTGGGTAACCATCGCGAGATTCCATTTCTACAAAAAGTTTAAAAATTATCCGGGCGCGGTGGCCCGCGCCTGTAGTGCCTGCTACACGAGAGGCTGAGATGGGAGCATCTCTTGAGCCCAGGAGTGTGAGGCTGCAGTGAGCTATGATCGCACCACTGCACTCCAGCCCCAGCAACAGAGCAAGACCCTCCACCCTCCACACACCAAATCCGACTGTTGAAAATAATTCTACATAACTAACCTGTGGAAAAGGGTATATTAAAAGTACTAAAATTTTTCAGGCCGAGCGCAGTAGCTCACGCCTGTAATCCCAGCACTTTGGGAGGCCAAGACAGGCAGATCACCCAAGGTTGGGAGTTGAAGACCAGCCTTACCAACATGGAGAAACCTCGTCTCTACTAAAAGTACAAAATTAGCCAGGCATGGTGGCACATGCCTGTAATCCCAGCTACTCGGGAGGCTGAGGCAGGAGAATTGCTTGAACCCAGGAGGCGGAGGCTGCGGTGAGCCAAGATAGCGACATTACACTCCAGCCTGGGCAACAAGAGCAAAAACTCAGTCTCATAAAAAAAAAAAAAAAAAAAAAAAATTCATTTCTCACTAAAAATAAACACTTCGATACTCTCATATATTCTCAAAATACTTTGGTTTCCACCTTTGCACACTTTGTTTTTAGGTTCCCCTACTCCCCCAAATTTAAAGGTAACATCCAAATCTCCCAAAGTCTGCACCAGAACAAATACTGTGGTCAGTGGACCACATCCCTAGGAATTAAGTTCCTTAAGGGTTTACATTCAACAAGGTATAGACTCACATCTTGTATAACTTTGTATCCTAAAGAACACTTGGTACAACACCCTGGATATATCAGGAGCTATTAATATTTACTAACTCAAAATATAGTCCTTCATCACTTTGCAGTTCTGTTCTGTGCTCCTGAAACAAAACTGCATAAACTCTGCAAAACTCAAGGGACCTAAATGTGACAGAAACTTCACAGAATTCCTTATTATTTTATAGTTTACAGTCTTGTAGCCTTGCCCCTATTACCAGATGTAATGCTTTTTACTGACACTAGTATAGTGGGGTAGGAACAGATCTAGACAAAAGTGGACATCAGAACCTGTCAAAGGGGTTTAAAATTTATATTTTACATACCTATCCTTCATTAGTGTTTTATGTAACATTAATGTTCTAAAGTCAGTTATCTGTAGCAACAACTTAAGAGTTTTTCAATCTAATTCCCAGGAACATAAATGAAAACTGGTGCCAATAAAAAAACAAGCAAGCAAGTAAGCAAGCAGAAACGCTGCCTTGAATTCTGACAAAAGGTAAGGATAGTTTACACCAACGCAATGAAAAATAAGCCTTTGTGTAGTCTATAGGAGTTTTTGAAATTGTTTCACTAAAGTCTTTAAAAGTGCCGGGCGCGGTGGCTCACGCCTGTAATCCCAGCACTTTGGGAGGCCGAGGTGGGACGATCACTTGAGGTCAGGAGTTTGAGACCAGCCTGGCCAACATGGTGGAACCCCGTCTCTACTAAAAATACAAAAATTAGCCGGGCAAGGTGGCGCGCGCCTGTAATCCGGATTCAGCTACTCAGGAAGCTGAAGCAAGAGAATAGCTTGAACCTGGGAGGCGGAGGTTGCAGTGAGCCGAGATCACGCCACTGCACTCCAGCCTGGGCGACAGAGCAAGACTCCATCTCAAAAAAAAAAAAAAAAAAAAAAAATCTTTAGAAGTCAAAGCAAACTGGTAAACCATTAGCGAAATCACAAGCTACCATGAAAAGATACACAAAAGTATCTGGCAACCAAAGTCTAGAGGTGGTTCCAGAGTGTGAAAGGTTTTCTGATTGCTAATAAACTCCATTATGCACCCAAGATATCTTCACTTAGCTGTGTCATTTCTAAAAAGGCAACAGAGCCCATAAGTTTCAGTGAGCCAGTCCTGGCAAACTCAAATTATGAAAAAATATACCCTCTGCTTAAAGATTAACTATAAACCTACCCTGGGACCACCTTGCTTCAGTTAAGTTTAAAATGGTGCCTAAATTGAAAGGAAAGCCTGTAGCATAGAGGAAAAAAAAAAATCAAATGGAAAAGTAAATGTAAAAGTTTCTATTTCCAATGAACTGCGTCTCAGAAATCTTCCAGGCGATAAAGACTCGGAAGAACAGAGGGATCTAGCCCCATTCGCATTCTCAGAGGCGTGCGCACTGCGCGGAAAGGATGAATGAATGGAAGACCGGCGCGTGTGAAATGCAGCAGGTCCGGCCGGCAAGCCGACCGGCTACAGCGATCTGTAGGCCTCGCTCCTCCCCCTTCCCTCCTCCATGACAGCCCAGTCCCAAGCATGGAGGGGCGAGGACAATGTGATACCCCTTCTCACCACCACCATCCCTCATTCTACTTGGAGAGCTTCACCGTGACACTCGAGTGTTCTTTCCCACCCTAACCTTTCTCGCCTCCCCTGGCGCAAACACCGGCAACACTCCGGCGCGTTGGATTAACAGGCGCTCGCCCCTCTCAACTCCTCTAAGCGAGGTCGAAGCTCCTCCGCGCGTGCCGCGGTACCACTCCCGCCTAACCCACCCTCCAGCAACACTCGCCCACCAGCTTCACAGTCCACCGGTCTAAGGAAGACGTGCGCGCGCCCCGCACCCGAGCCCCGGGGCTGGGGCTCTGGAGGGAGAGAAAGACTGGCCCAGGGCTCCCTCCTCCATCTCACTCCAGGCCGGCTCGCCGCCCACCCTGCCTGCGGATCCCAGTGCTCGCTGGGAGCCGGCCCCGCGCCTTCCCATCACGAAGACACCATCCCCACACAACTAGCCCAGAACCCCAGCTACCCTCCACCCTGTAGACACCTCGCGGCTCCGCAGGAGGCGCCACGCCGCCCCTCCCCCACACCGCTCCCCCAGTTCTCGGGCCCCCACCAGAAAGTGTGCGCTACACGCCGCCTCGGCCAGCCTCCGGGACGTCCCCACTTGTCCGCGGGAGGTCAGGTCCAACATGAGGGGGAGGGGGCGGCAAGGGGTAGAGTGCGCGCCGGGAACGCAGTCCCGCGGAGTCCCCCAGTTAGAAGGGGGACGGAGCGCGGGGACCCGTGGGGGTGGGGGCCAAAGGCAATACTCACCGGTTCGACAGTCGCCATCTTAGATCGATCTGATCGCACAACCGCTCCAGAAGGGGGGGTAAGAGGAAAAAAATGAGATTCAAACCGGATTGGCCAGCTACTGACCACGTGATGAACGTGTCCGTTTGGCCCTGGCGGCGCCTGCGCAAGACTGCGGCTGCGTGAGTAACGAGAGGCTTCTGGGAAGTGGAGTCTCTCCCCCACCTTTTTTTTTTTTTTTAAGGCAAATTTTTTTTAAAAAGGACCGGTCACGTGGCTGATGGGTAGGGTGCGCGGTTCTCAACGCGGCGGACGCTCGCTTGCTGGAGGGTGGTTTCAGTCCTCTGCTCTTCCTCCTGGATAGCTGCGGTCACACTTACTGCCAGGCATGCCTACTGTGCCCTTTGTCGCCCTGTCCTCCCATCTTCCCCGGAAGGTTGGGAACTGCAGGCTCAGCACACACAATAAGGCTTCATTTGCTTAGTTGAGGTCCCAGGACAAGTTGCCTGTGTGTTTATTTAGTTTTCTTTTGACCTCCCACCATTTTCTCTTAGTTTCAAAAAGAGGCGGCGATGCAGAGTCCTTTAGGCAATCAACCCTCCCACGTCTCCCGACTCCGCTAATGCTGGTGGTCATTCGTTGCCATTTCTGCGAAAGGGGACGGACGGAACCGCTCGCAGTACCCGCTTGCCACCGGCTGGATGAGGGGGAGGGGACGACAGTTTTTACTGTCCCAAATCCTGAGATTAAGACCTCAGGGCTAAATCTTGGGTGGCAGTAAAAATTACTTGGAAGTTCTGCGCAACCGTTCCAATATTCTGCTTTAACGTGCACAGAAATAGCCTAAGTCCAGGTGCCAGCCAGGGAAGCCACTCCGGGCCCCGCTGACTAAGCCCTGGACTGATAGTCTGGAGTCGTTAGGCCGGGTCAGCTATGCCTCTTGACATTGACTCATTCTCCTTAGGCGAGTGACTTAGTGGTTCGGCGCCTCAGCTTTTTTATTTATGAAGCAAAGGTGATGATACACTTACCTCACAAGGGTGTACTTTGTAATGACTGTAACCGGCTTTGAAAATGCACTGGACTCTAGAAATGATTCATAATAAGCAACCGCGTGCCTTCCTAAAGATCAGCTGCTGCTTCTTTGTTGTTGTTGTTGTTGTTGTTTTAGCAAAGTTTAAATTTTTTTCTTATGTTTACTTTGATTATGATGTACACCAGTGTGGTTTTAAATGATCAGGACCTTTTTTTTTTCGTTTACAACTGCAGCTGCCATCAACAGAGGATTTAATATTCATGAAATTATTGTTATGCTCACAACAGTCACTGGCAATCAGAAATTTGTCCCCACACTGACATCCTACATTTCCTTTCCCTCTAAGATACTGTGCTATCATTTCTCAAGACCATGTTTTTGCACAGTTTGGCTACTAATACAACAAATAGAGATGAAGAAATCTAGCAGATTCCCAAGGTTCTAATGAAGAAGACAATGTCTCATTATTTCCCATGCTTTTAAATAATGTTGACACCAGGAAAAGGAGTATATGCAGGCTGCCTGTGCCTGTCTGCTTATAGTGTTACTGAGGTCCAGAGCTGTGTCATACCTATTATTGAGTACATAATGGATTCTTGAGTTGACTAACACATAATTGAGGCTGTATAAGAACTCAAAGTCATTGCCTGTTCGTATGTTTTGGTTTACCTGAATATCAGAAGTAATTAATGAAAACTTTTGTCCAGTGGGCTTAGCTCTACTAGGTTTTAAAGTAGATAGAATTAACAGGCCAGGCGTAGTGGCTCACGCCTGTAATCCCAGCACTTTGGGGGGCCGAGGCAAGAGGATCACCTGAGGAGTTCGAGACCAGCCTGCCCAACATGGTGAAACCCTGTCTCTACTAAAAATACAAAAATCAGTCAGGCATGGTGGCACATGCCTGTAATCTCAGCTACTCAGGAGGCTGAGGCAGGAGAATCACTTGAACCTGGGAGATGGAGGTTGCAGTGAGCTGAGATCCTGCCACTGCACTCCAGCCTAGGTGATACAGCGAGACTCCATCTCCAAAAGAAATATAATAATAATAAACAAATAAGTGGATTTCTACTTACAGAGACTATCTATTGCTACTTAGACTATCCAAAACAATGCCGTTGATCGCATTGTTATCTTCTGCTGGTTAAAAGTGGTGTCAGGTTACCTTCTTTGAAGAGAAAAAGACAGCATAGGTGTCCTATTTTCTTCTTCCCTTCCTTTTCCCTCCCCTCCCCTCTCCTCCCTCTCCCCCTTCCCTCCCCTCCCGCTCCCTCCTTCCCTCTCTCCCTCCTTTCCTCCTTCCTTCCTTCCTTCTTTTCTTTCTTTCTTTCTTTCTTTCTTTCTCTTTCTTTCTTTCTTTCTCTCTCTCTTTCTCTCTTTCTTTCTTTCTTTCTTTCTTTCTTTCTTTCTTTCTTTCTTTCTTTCTTTCTTTCTTCTTTTCTTTCTTTTTCTTTCTTTCTTTCTTTCTTTCTGGGTGTTGCTCTGTTACCCAGGCTGGACTGCAGCCTTGACCTTCTGGATTCAAGGGATCCTCCCACCTTAGCTTCCCAAATAGCTAGGCATGGGCCACCATGGCTAGCTAATTTTTTTATTTTTTTACAGAGACAGGGGAGTCTAGCTATGTTCCCCAGGCTGGTCACAAACTCCTGGGCTCAAGCGGTCCCCCTACCTGGGCCTCCCAAAGTGCTGGGATTGCAGGCATGAGCCACCATTCCTGGCCAGATGTCCTATTTTCACGAAGCTGTTATATAACAGAAGAAAATCAATGAGATTAGCAAGGAAATACCTATAGGATTGAAAGCTAGTGATGTTCTTAAAACTTTTTTTAAACAACAGTTTCCATTTTTATTAAGTTTTCTGTTGACCAAAAAACTCCCTCTTGTCAATCAAGACTCATACTTTTACAATACTTATGGATGCTCTATTCTTTAGGATTTAGTTTATTTCCATTTTTGAATAGTTTTTAACAATTTTTCTTTATTTTTTTCAAGCACAGAGTTTCAGGAAAATCTCCATTTTTGTATATACTTTGTTGCATGTGTTTTATGGCCATTAATGTGTCTTTGCCTATTTGAGATTCTACCATGTCAAAGATTTAACGATTAGGTTTTTATATATGCATGTATGTGGTTGTTTTGTTTTGTTTTTGCCAATCTTAAATATACAGAGCTGAAATTGTATGTTTTATTTCTCTATTTATTCTCCATTATTCTTTATTGCTCTTCAAAGGACTTGTAATTCCAAGTTCATTTACAAAACTGACCAGAAACCATCCAATAAGCACTAAGTTAGTAATGGGAACTATGTAACCAGTGGAGGATATTCAAAGAACACAGGAAGTACAGGCACTTCCTTCCCTGACTGTAAAATCTGGTTGGTGTACTAAGTCATAGAATTATAAATAGTTCAGTACCCATATAAAGAAGTGTGACTAAGAACCAAAAGGATGCAGTTAGCAAGCACCACAGCCAGCACATATTCACATAATGAATGGGAGAGTCACATACTTCCTTCCCTCATTTCATCCAGGCCTCTGTTCCAATGTGATCTCCTGAAGGAGGACTTCCTTGATTACCCTATCTAAATTACTGTTTCCATTACTCTTTATCCCCTTACTCTGCTTTGGTTTTCTTTAGGCCAGTTCATAACCCTAACTCTAAACTTGCTGTTAAACATTATTTAATTAGTTGTTGATTGCCTCTACTACTAAAATATTAGCTCATTGATGATTTGTAGATAGATTGCGATAAAATATTTGGGGAAAACTCAAACGTAATTTTTTTCTTTTCCCCTGAGATGGAGTCTCACTCTGTTGCCCAGGCTGGAGTGCAGTGGCACGATCTTGGCTCACTGCAACCTCTGCCTCCTGAGTTCAAGCCATCCTCCTGCCTCAGCCTCCCAAATAGCTGGGACTACAGGTGTGTGCCACCACACCTGGCTAGCTTTTGTATTTTTAGTAGAGACAGGGTTTCACTATGTTGGCCAGGCTGGTCTCGAACTCCTGACCTCAGGTGTTCTGCCTGCCTCGGCCTCCCAAAGTGCTGGGATTACAGGCGTGAGCTACCAGGCACCTGGCCAAATGTAATTTTTTTTAAAGATTAGTCTCAGAACTAATAATGGAACTAGTAGGAAAATTACTATATGCTAGTTGCTGTGTTAAGTCATTTACATGCACTTATAGTACCTCATTGTATCTTCAAAACAATATTTTGAGGTAGATATACTTATTTTTCAGATAAGGAAACTGAAGCTTAAAAAACTTAAATAACTTTCACAAAAACACAATTCTATCATTGGAGCTCTTAACCACTATATATTATTAACTAGATGGTAATTGGACCCTATAATAAGAAAGATCATTGAAACAGAAAGAAATAATCTGCAAAGTATGTGAAAAATTTATGTAGGTAGTATATTGAGCCAACAACAAGATACTTATCAAAAGGAATTTATCTTATAAAACTGAAATTCTGAAAAAATAAAATATATGGGATAAATCGACAGTCTTTAAAAATAACTCAAGGCTGGGTATGGTGTCTTATACCTGTAATGCTAGCACTTTGGGAGGCCGAGGCTGGAAGATAACTTGAAGCCAGGAGTTCAGGATGAGCCTGGGCAACATGGTGAGATATCGTCTCTACAAAAAATAAAAAGCAATTAGCCAGGCATGGTGGCACATGTCTATAGTCCTAGTTACCTGGGAGGCTGAGATGGGAGGATTGTGCCATCCCAGGAGATCAAAGCTGCAATGAACTATGATCGTGCCACTGCACTCCACCCTGGGTAAGAAAGCAGGACCGTGTCTCAAACAAAGAAATATGTTAATAGGTGGGAGTTGACTGCTTGACATCTATAAAAGAACAACCTGGAATGACAATATTTGGTAATCCATCTCCAGCATTGTCCCAGGGACAGAGTGCCTTGGCACAAAAATATGAATCTCTGGTCCATTGGACTTTGTTGGGATTGGTTGCTTGAGGACACAAACCGTACGACTAATTCACCTTGTTTAACTTCCAGATTCATCAAGCAACCATATGATAAACATATCTTCCCATATTGGTTTACATGTAAGGCTGATCAGAAAATATAACTATCCAGACCACAATAGTTACATTGCTCAGAGTCCATTTTAAAAATAGTATTCGGTTTTCTGCTTTGTTGGCTTGTCATAATTACCCTCTATGAGTTTGGCTAAGGGAAAGATACCCCTCTGGACTGGATTTTCTCTGAGTCCTGAGACTGTGATGATTCTCTGAGGAAATGCTATCCTATAGGTATTGTCTGGGTAACTGACCATCCTTCCCCAGGAGTTGCCATGAGCCTCTCTTTGTACTCTAACTATATCACTGGAGACCTGTGAATTAGGAACTCTTTTAAAATATAGTTTAAATGGAGTCTTGCTCTGTCACCCAGGTTGGAGTGCAGTGGCATGATCATAACTCACTGCAGCATTGTACTCATGGGTTCAAAAGATCTTCCCACCTCAGCTTTCCAAGTAGCTGGGGCTACAAGGCATGTGCCACCACACCTGTCTAATTTTTAAATTGTTTTCGTAGAGACGAGGCCTCGCTATATTGTCCAGGCTGGTGTCAAACTCCTGGCCTCAAGTGATTCTCCTTCCTCAGCCCCTAAAAGTGCTGGTATTACAGGTGTGAGCCACCATGCTCAGCCTTAATGTATTTTAATAGCAAACTTACAGGAACTGCACAAAAGACACACACCGTTAAAAACATGTACTTGCTGTAGGACAACCCAGAAAAGTATAGTGAATGGATAGAATCTATTGAATGATAAAAACTATAGATATCATTTAGTTGCCATCAATAATAAATTTACTTATTTTTATAAAAGTCAGATACTAGCATTTAACAGGTTTCTTTTTAATTGTTATAAACTACTGAAACTTGCTCACTGAAATATTTGACCTGCATTAATGATTAATGCTTCATTTAAACACTTTTTTCTTTTTTTTTTTGAGACGAAGTGTCACTCTGTCGCCTAAGCTGGAGTGCAGTGGTGCAATCTTGGCTCACTCCGCCTCCTGGGTTCAAGCAATACTCCTGCCTCAGCCTACTGAGTAGCTTGGACTACAGGCGTGCACCACCACGCCCGGCTAATTTTTGTATTTTTAGTACAAATGGCCAGCCTGGTCTCAAACTCCTGACTTCGTGATCCACCTGCCTCGGCCTCCCAAAGTGCTGGGATTACAGGCGTGAGCCACTGCAAACCCTTATTTTAATGTTGCAGTTTGAGAGATACCAATTCCCATTACCTACTCAGGACATTGCTTAAAAACATGGGATGTACTCAAACATGACCAAGGAATCTTGAAAATTAAAAGATTGGAGCAAAATTGGAATGTAAAAAATTATTTTATTATTCTAGTTAGTTTTTTGTTTACTCTTTCCTTGGTGATTTTTATGAGACTGAAGCACTACCTACTGCCTAATAAGGCACCTTGGTTTTTTTGGGGGTTTTTTTTGTGTTTTTTTTTTATTTGAGACAGAGTCTCGCTCTGTCACCCAGGCTGGAATGCAGTGGCACTATCTAGGCTTACTGCAAGCTCCGCCTCCCAGGTTCACGCCATTCTCCTGCCTCAGCCTCATGAGTAGCTGGGACTACAGGCGCCTGCCACCACGCCTGGCTAATTTTTTGTATTTTTAGTAGAGACGGGGTTTCACTGTGTTAGCCAGAATGGTTTCAATCTCCCTACCTCATGATCCGCCCGCCTCGGCCTCCCAAAGTGCTGGAATTACAGACATGAGCCACCGCGCCCGGCCAGCACCTTGATTTTTAAAAGAAAATCAATAAAAAGAAAAAGTAAAGAAAAAAAATTTTTAAGGGAAACCTCTTCTATTCTAATATATCCATGTGCCAACACTTTATGCTTTTTACAATTATGGGGTGCAAAGAGTTTTTGTTTGTTTGTTTAGAGACAGGGTCTTCCTCTACTACTAGGCTGGAGGGCAATGGCACAATCCTGGCTTACTGCAGCCTCTAACTCCGGGGGTCAAGCAATCCTCCCACCTCAGCCTCCTGAATGGTAGTTAAGACTACAAACATGTGCCACTATGCCTGGCTATTTTTTTTTTTTTTATTTTTTTAGAGAAAAGATCTTGTTATGTTGCCCAGGCTAGTCTCAAACCCTTGGGCTCAAGAGATCCTCTGGCTTCGGCCTCCTAAAACTCTGAGATTATATGCATGAGTCACCCCCAGCCTGCACAAACAATTTTGAATTCTACATTTTTTCCGCATGACATCTTATTGCAAATATTTTGGACATTCCCTATAGATGGGATAACAGTTTTTAAACTTTTTTTTTTGGAAAAATTTTAAACTTACAGAATACTTGTAATAGTAACTCTTCTTCTAAGCCCTTCTAAATTCACCAATTATTAATTTGTTGCATTGCCTCTCTTAATCTCATTACTTCTGAACCATTTGCGAGGAAGTTGCAGGCAAGATGATCCTTTACCTCTAAATTCTTCAACATGTAACTCCTATGAATAAAGACGTTTTCTTACAGCACCGTAATACAAATAATGAAATCATGAAATATAATAGTAGTTTTATCTAAAATAAAAATCATAAAATCAATATTCATATTTTGCCAGTTTCTTCAGTCATTTTGACAAATAGTACAAAAATAATATTGTATTCTTCCTGGTGCATCACATCATCATTGGTAACATTAGTGGCTTCAGAATATTCTACTGAGTAGATATATCACAGTTCCCTTAATCGGCTCCAAATGGTTACATATTCAGGTAATTTGCGTCTTATGTTATTATAATGTTCTAATGCATACATTTATGAGAAATGTGTTTTCCTATTTAGATGATTTCCTCAGGATAATTTTTCATCAATAGAATTAGTTTATAGGATACATAGTTATGACTGTTTATACATAATGGAATTCATGTTGCTCTCCAAAAGTGTGGTATCAGCATAAGATGTCACAGCCAACTTATCAGTGTTGGGTGTTAAAGGAATTAAGAATGTATTGTTAATGATTCTTGTTGCTAGTTTCAATATTTACTTATTCACAACCTTTACCTTTGTTCCATTACCTGTTATTTTGGAAATGTTGAAATCTACAAAAAATGTGAAACAATACAACAAACACTTATAAACCCTTCACCTAGATTCTCTAGTTGTTAATCTTTGAATCAATAAGGATCGATAAGGGCTGGGTGTGGTGGCTTACGCCTGTAATCCCAACACTGTGAGGCTGAGGAGGGTGTATCACTTGAGCTCTGGCGTTTTGAGACTAGCCGGCCAACGTGGAGAAACCCTATCTCTACTAAAAATGCAAAAATTAGCCATGCATGGTGTCGTGCACCTGTAGTCCCAGCTATTCAGGAGACTGAGGCAGGAGAATCACTTAAACCTGGGAGGCGGAGATTGCAGTAAGCCGAGATCGTGCCACTGCACTCCAGTCTAGGCGACAGAGTGAGACTCTGTCTCAAAACAAACAAATAAGGACTGATAAGAATACTAATGTAATTTTGAAAAGTATGTAGTAGCCAAGGGGCCTGTCCCATATGGAAGAGTTATGGAAATGGTTAATAGAACATGGAGTCTCTAGGTGCAATACAGATGGGTAGCCAAGAAGGGTGCTATTCAATTTGTACTATGAAAAAATATAAATAAATAAAAATAAGGGCCAGGTGAAGTGACTCACATCTGTAATCCCAGCATTTTGGGAAGCCAAGGCAGGATTGTCTGAGCCCCCCAACCTGGGCAGCATGGTGAGCCCCAGCCTCTTAAAAAAATAAAAATAAATGATGGGTGATAAGGAGGCCATACGCAGTTGTACCAATAAAACATCACAATCTCCTGCCAAGTTCCTGGACCTGAGCCAATTTTTAGACCCAAAATCCATTGACTAAAGAAGTTAGGTGCCAGAAGAAAGGAACTGTGGCAAGCAACGGAGTTAATGATTCCCCAGTTCTTCACCCAAAATGATCTCTGGCTGTTTATTGTATAATTGTATACTTTGTAAAGGGGAACACCCAAGCAGTTCTAATACTGTCGGACTCAGGTTTGACTTGACATTGATACCCAGAGCCTGAAGTACTATCCTAGCCTTCCTGTTTGAGTGAGGATATATGGGGTTCAGGTAATACATGAAAAGCAAATAAAAATGGAAGATCCAAAATTCCTTAAACGTGTTTTAAGCGACATTAATAGGACACTATTACATACAGTTTACCCTTGAACAACACGTATTTGAACTATGTGGGCACATTTACACATGGACTTTTTAAATATAAATATATTGCAAAATTTTTTGAAGATTTAGAACAATTTGAAAAAACTCACAAACTGCATAGCGTAGAAATACTGAAAAAATTAAGAAAAAGGTATGTCATGAATGCATAAAATATGTGTGTTAATAGATAGACTATGTTATTGGTAAGGCTTCTGGTCAACAGTAGGCTGTGAATAGTTAAGTTTTGGGGGAGTTAAAAGTTATATGTGAATTTTCAACAGGGCATCTCATGCCTATAATCCCAGCACTTTGGGAGACCAAGGTGGGTGGATCACATCCAGGAGTTCGAGACCAGCCTGGCCAACATGGCAAAACCCTGTCTTTACTAAAAATACAAAAATTAGCTGGGCATGGTGTCGTGGACCCATAATCCCAGGTACTTGGGAGCCTGAGGCACGAGAATCGCTTTAACCCAGGAGGCGGAGGTTGCAGTGAGCTGAGATCATGCCACTGCACTCCAGCCTGAGCAACAGAGAAAGACACTGTCTCAAAAAAAAAGTGTTTTAAATTTTTTAAAAATTTAAACATAGTTATATGTGAATTTTCAATTGTGTGGGGGGCTCAGCACCCCTAACTCACACATCGTTTAAGAGTCAACTACTTGGAAACCAATGGATGTGTCTTCTATAATGAAAACCACACAGACTCTGTAGAATGTAGTGGTCACTGATTTTGTAGATTTGAAATGAAGAGGGAATAGCTGTTTTACACTCTGGGAGAAGACTATCTGTAAGAGAAATAACATCCACGCTGATGAAATTGGTAAGGTACTGGCCAGGCGTGGGGGCTCACACCTGTAATCCCAGGATTTTGGGAGGCCGAGGCGGGCAGATCACAAGGTCAAGAGATCCAGACTGTAAGATACAATGAATTTCTTTGAGCCTCTCCTCAAAGGTTTAGCTTGCTAACATCCTTGTCCTTTCTTCTCAAACTCAACTTTCCTGTTCCTCCTTGCCCCTAGTTACTGTAAAACAGCCTACCCCCTTCCCATCAGCTCTAATCAATAACTCACATCTTTTCCCTTGGCTACCTGCACCCATTGTTCTCCCGAAACTGCTCGTCTCAAACAGTCTCACATGCTTCACCACTGTGCCTCACATCCCCCTTCCCTTCCATATTTAGAAAAATATTTGCAAGTAGCCAATTGGGTCAGCTCAAATTGTGCAGTCTGACCCCAGCCCATCGGGGAGGGACAAAGAGGTAGGGATTGCATTAAGAATATAAAAACCCCCTGGTCTCCTTTATTCTCTGTGCTCTTGTGATCTTGATTGACACAAGTGGCACCCTTCTTCAGAAGTAAATTGCCCTGCTGAGACAACTTTTGTCTGAGTGCTTATTTCACTTTGCGGCACGAAGCATTTATTTCTAGAACATTTTTATATCCAACAAGACCATTCTGGCCAACATGGTGAAACCCTGTCTCTACTAAAAATACACAAATTAGCTGGGCTTGGTGGCGTGCGCCTGTAGTCCGAGCTACTTGGGAGACTGAGGCAGGAGAATTGCTTGAACCCAGGAGGCGGAGGTTGCAGTAGGCTGAGATAGCGTCACTGCACTCCAGCCTGGTGACAGAGCAAGACTCTACTTCGAAAGAAAGAAAGAGAGAAAGAGAGAAAGAGAGGAAGGAAGGAAGGAAGGAAGAAGAAGAAGGGAAGGGAAGAGGGAGGGAGAGGGGAAGGAAGGGAGGAAAGAAAGAAAGAAAGAAAGAAAGAGAGAGAGAAAGGAAGGAAGGAAGGAAGGAAGGAAGGAGAAGAAGGGAAGGGAAGAGGGAGGGAGGGAGGAAGGAAGGGAGGAAAGAAAGAAAAAGAAAGAAGAAAGGAAGGAAGGAAGAAGAAAGAAAGAAAAAAAATTGGTAAGGTACTGATATGAAATTACAGAGTACATTTTAGTCTAAATAAATAAGAAAGAAAAATAAGGTATTAGAGGAATCTGAGACAAGAGAAAGTTGGCTGGGGATAGTTAAAATATTTCTAAGGCCCAGTCTCTTGAGATAGAGCTGTAGCCTATAATTTACATAACAATAACAAAAATTGCAAGGGAGTGAGTAAACTTAAGTGGTTCACAGAGCGAAAAGCAAGGCATGATGCAAGGTGTGAAGGAACGAGTAAGTGAAATGTGTTGTCTAGGTATGTAGAACTTGATATTTGTTTTAACAAATTTAGAAACTATCAGCTGCTACTTTAAGTGGAGACAGAATTTCCCCTTAGTATGTTTTTATTCTGAGAAGAATCACAGTAGTGGCTGCTTTTAGTTACGTAAATGTATGGACAAAAGCATAATTGCAAACTAGGGCTGCTGGTAGACTGGTCCACTTCTCTAATTCTCTCTTCAGCAGCTAAGGAGCTTGGAATTAGGATAGTCCTCTTGGACTGGTAAGTTTCTAGGCTTTTTAATTAATTCAAAGGAATGCAACAACATAACTACTTCCCCAATAATGAGTGGAAAGTATCAATATCAAATAAATATAACTAAGGTGTAATTTTAGGGAAGAACAATTGGATTGTGATTTTAACCAGGGAATGTAAAACTGTGTGGTTGCAATATACTCTGCCTGAACTAAAAAAGTGCTTTAACAGAGGAAAGGAAATTGGTGGTAGTCGCCCTGTCACATTGAAAAGGAAAGTCCAGAAAGATTTGGCTGTGTGTTGCCTGCACTACTCAGGGCCCTAGAATACAAATATGGTAGCTGACTCATGGGCTAAGTATCTCCCTATATCAGACTAAGAAAGTGACACTTGTCATTATTGAATAGGTTATAAAACTCAAGAACAGGACAGGTGTGGTGACTCACGCCTGTAGTCTCAGCACTCTGGCAGGTCGAGGGAGGAAGACGACTTGAGCCCAGGAGTTTGATACCAGCCTGGGCAACATAATGAGACCATGTCTCAATTTTTTTAAATAAATAAATAAATAAATAAACAAACAATCTCAAGGACAACCTTATGAAATTAATCCTGATAATTGCTCCCAGATGAATGCTGATGAAGGTAAGTGAAGTCTAAAAATAGTACTAATCTCTCTTCTACCTCACCAAATATGTTTCTTTTCCTGAATTCTTTATCCTTGTTAATGATAAAATCATCTTCCAGTCACTCTTTTCCTAAAATCTTGTCATCATCTCTCCAATGGTGGTCACTCTTTCATCCTCCACATCCAGTAAATCAGCAAGGTTTAGCAATTATTATTTTTTCTTTTTAAGACTGAGTCTCCCTCTCTTGCCCAGGCTGGAGTGCAGTGGCTCAATCTTGGCTCACTGCAACCTCTGCCTCTTGGGGTAAAGCGGTTATTGTGCCTCAGCCTCCTGAATAGCTAGGACTACAGGCACACCCCACCATGCCAGCTAATTTTTGTATTTTTATTAGAGACAGGGTTTCACCATGTTGCCCAGGATGGTCTTGAACTCCTGACCTCAAATGATCCACCTGCTTCAGTCTCCCAAAGTGCTGGGATTACAGATGTGAGCCACCACACCTGGCCATATTTTTATGTTCTCAAATATTCTCTCTCCTCTTCATTGTCACTGTCTTAGTATAGTGGACATCTATAGATCTATAATTCAGCTTTCTTTTTGTAATAATTGCAATTCTTATCTTTTGGGGACCTATTCCTTCTCACTCTAACCATGTGGTTCTACTGGGACTTGCCTCATGGTTCCCCTTACACCATTATTGGAGGCACGTGACGTGGGTGGAAAATTAGAAGGAGTCATAACTGAAAGGGTGAATGCAGACACTTGACTTTATGCAAGTCAAGGTTATCGTAGTGGTCATGGTGGATGACTTCTCAACAAGAATCTCTCACAATGATTGGTCTAAGTCAGAAGTCACCATACTGTTGACATTTAGGGTCAGGTAATTCTTAGTTGTGGAGGTTGTTTTATGTATTGTGAGATGTTTAGCAGTATCCCTGGCTTCTATCCTTTAAATGCTAGTGCACCCTTTCTCTAAGGTGTGACAACTAAAAATATCTCCAGATATTGCCAAGTGACTCCTAGACAGTGAAATCATCTCAGGTTGAGAACTACTGGTCTGAACTATTTGTGGCAATCCTGTTGCTTTTTCATTGGTCTCCAAAAACAGGCCAAAGTATGGTGTTCAAGTTTTGTCCACTAGAGGGCTTCTGGGAAGATTTCTACAATCCTGAGAAAGTAGACTGGAAGTAAGAGCGTTTTCTTGAGAGAAGTTGTTTTTATGTGAATACTTAAACTGGCTGCAGTCAACATGGAGGGGGAAATGGAGAAATAAGGAACGTAAAGTAGGAGATAGAATAAATTTTACTCCTTAATTATTGAGCTGATGATTTCCCTGCATGCACCTAAAACAATCTTATCTCCGTACTGCCACTTATTTTTGAGTGTATATGTATCTACTAAAAAAAAAAAAACACACACATGCTCAAATGGGAGTATACTGTATATGCTTTGTGTTACTTATTTTTACATATTTGTAGGTGATACTTTCATATAAGTATATAGAAAGTTGCCTAATTCTTTTCATTGACTGCAAATTATTTCACTTCATAGATGAGGAATAATTCATCTGACCAGTATCTTGGAGTCTTTTCTGTGTGTGTTTTCTTTTTAAAAAAACAAAAACAAAAACATTTTTTCTAATGCAAAGAATGGTTCCATAACTTTCCATTATACACAACTCATTGGAATAGACTTGAGAAGAGGAATTATTAGGATGGGCGCCGTGGCTCATGCCTGTAATCCTGACACTTTAGGAGCCCGAGGCAGGTGGATCTCTTGAGCTCAGGAGTTCCAGACCAGCCTGGCTTACATGGTGAAACCCCGTCTCTACTAAAAACACAAGAAAGTTAGCTGGGCGTGATGGCTCACACCTGTAATGCCAGCTACTCAGGAGGCTGAGGCAGGAGAATCACTTGAACCTGGGAGGAGGAGATTGCAGTGAGCCGAGATCATGCCACTGCATTCCAGCCTGGGTGACAGAGTGAGACGCTGTCTCAAAAAAAAAAAAAAAAAAAAAGACAAATTATTAGGTGTGCATATGTGATTTTCATAGATATTATAAAACATCCTGGGCAGAGATTGAATTAACATTCTCATTATCAGCATATGATAGTGCCTATTGCCTCATACTCTGATTAATAAATTATCAACCTTTGAGACGGACTCTCGCTCTGCCGCCCAGGCTGGAGTGCAGTGGCGCGATTTCGGCTCACTGCAACCTTCGCCTCCCGGGTTCAAGACATTCTTCTGCCTCAGCCTCCCAAGTAGCTGGGATTATAGGCACGAGCCGCCATGCCTGACTAATTTTTGTATTTTTAGTAGAGACGAGGTTTCACCTTGTTGGCCAGGCTGGTTTCGAACTGACCTCAGGTAATCTGTCCACCTCAGCCTCCCAAAGTGCTGAGATTACAGGCTTGAGCCACTGTACCAAACCAGTTATCACAGTTTTTGTGCTTTGGTGATTTCATGAAATATTACATGCAATGTAATCTCAGTTTATATAATAAAACTTGTCAGAATGAAAATGGAATCATTTGTGTAAAACCCTGGCAAATGGAAGGCCTTGAAAGGAGGGTTCTCACACACGTATGCCTGATGACAAGAACTGTCACGAAAGACAGCAAAAACCACGACCTTACACAGAGGCTACTTCAAGCTCACACAAAAAAAATACTTCTGTGAAAAATAAAAATACTTCTGTGAGCACATGTGCTGAGCAACTGCATGTCCAGCCTTGGATCGACACCATCCTTGTTATTGGTCTCTGTAGTCAAAGATAATTGTTTCAAAATAGTTATGTAATCCCCCTCATTTTTCCTTGAAAAACCTTTTTACCTCCCAGAACATGCTCCCTGTATTCTCATTGCAATGCTCAATCCCCAAAACCATTATTTTCTTTTATAGAGTCTCTCTCTGCCTGTTATTTAGGTTGACATCATCTGGTGTTGAGAAGTGGGACCAAAGTGAGCTCGCCTTGATGGATCGGTGACCCTGGAATCACATGAAGTTCCCACATTGACCCCTTTGAGCTCTCCAATCCTACAGCTCACCTTTTCTGTCATGGTGAATCTCCTCTCAGGTTCTTGAACTCCCTCATTTTGGTGAGTTCTTTTGACTTTCTTTGGGATTTGTTTTGGATAATGGCTGCCTTAATAAAGGACCTTGTATCGCTCTTGAGACTAGAAAATACATATTTTTCTGACAAATCCTTTCTGGTACAAAGACATTTTATCTTTCTGGAGAGTATACTCTTCTGATTTCTATAAAATTTACCTCATGTATTTTCTGGTGAGTTCTTTTTTTTTTTTTTTTTTTTTGCATGCCTCAGCAGCCATTATACAATTCAGTGAGTCCTAGCTGAAATGTAAAAACAGTTGAGAAACTAACCACTAAATTTGAGGCTTAAAAAAAAAAAGGTAAGAGAATTTTTTCTTTTTACCGACTGCTATGGGGATATAACTTAGATCCAACCAATGAATTTGTGTTACTATATTGTACAGTCTTATGAATACATTTCAAAGTGAAAGCTATTAAGATCTTTGTTAACATATGTGTTTATGCATGTTATATGTTGTGTCTACATGGTAAAATCTGGCATAATTGACCAGAAATCCCTAAAAGAATCCTATTTAGGTTGGCTTAGAGATAAATGGGTACTCATGTAAAATTATATCTAAAACTGTTGAAATATGGAGTAATTAACCCAAATGCCTTTTCGTTTATGTGACTTAAGTGAATCTTTGATAGATAAGCTGGTTTTAAATTTGTCAGTAAAATAGAAATGTTTTTAGAATTGTGAGCATATATTTTTGCCTGCATTTATTGTTCAGACAATTTTATATTTGTTCTAGCTGTTTTAAAGTGTCAAGACTCAACACAAAGGTCATAAAACTATAATTCCAGCCTTAAAAGCAAAATGATCTTTGTGTGATGGTTAATACTGAGTGCCAACTTGATTGGATTGAAGGATACAATGTATTGATCCTGGGTGTGTCTGTGAGGGTGTTACCAAAAGAGATAAACATTTGAGTCAGTGGCCTGGGGAAGGCAGATCCACCCTTAATCTGGTGGGCACCATCTAATCAGCTGCCAGCTAATATAAAGCAGGCAGAAAAACATGAAAAGGAGAGACTGGCCTAGCTTCCCAGCCTACATCTTTCTCCCATGCTGGATGCTTCTTGTCCTTGAACATTGGACTCCAAGTTCTTCAGTTTTGAGACTTGGACTGGGTTTCCTTGCTCCTCAAGCTTGCAGACAGCTTATTGTTGGACCTTGTGATCATGTAAGTTAATACTTAATAAACTCCCCTATATATCTATAAACATATATATGTATATATATGTATCCTATTAGTCTATCCCTCTAGGGAACCCTGACTAATACAGTTTATGGCACCTTTTTTTTTTTTTTTTTTTTTGAGACAGGGTTTTGCTCTTATTGTCCAGGCTGG
>NW_012110375.1:465121-474004 GCF_000951045.1 Mandrillus leucophaeus | reverse complement strand
TACCACTCTGGTTAAGTGAATGACTATTATTTCACAATGACACATAATCCCATTTTGATCAGATGTTTTAAACCTTTTTTTTTTTTTTTTTTTTTTTTTTGAGACAGGGTTTTGCTCTTATTGTCCAGGCTGGAGTGCAATAGTGCAATCTCTGCTCACTGCAACCTCTGTCTCCCAGGTTCAAGTGATTTTCCTGCCTCAGCCTCCTGAGTAACTGGGATTACAGGCAAGTGCCATCACGCCCAGCTAATTTTGTATTTTTAGTAGAGATGGGGTTTCACCATGTTGGTCAGACTGGTCTCGAACTCCCGACCTCAGGTGATCCTCCCGCCTCAGCCTCCAAAAGTGCTGGGATTACAGGCATGAGCCACCACACCCGGCCTTCCTTTTTTTTTTTAAAGACAGGATCTTGCTCTGTTTCCCACTCTGGAGTGCAGTGACATGATCATGAGTCATTGCAGCCTCAACCTCTCAGACTCAAGCAATCCTCTCACCTCAGCCTTGCAAATAGATCGGACTTTTTTTTCTTTTCAATTTTTTTATAGAGACAGGGTTTCACTATGTTGCCCAGGCTAGTCTCAAACTCCTAGGCTCAAGTGATCCTTCCACCTTAGCCTCCCAAAGTCTCAGGATTACAGGCATGAACCATCATGCCTAGCCTATTTTTGTGCAACTTTTTGATGAATAAGACTAGTTTAATATTATTACTTTAGTGAAAACAGCTGTATCTTCTAAGTTATCGATAAAATATCCATATACTTAACTTTAAGGTTCTTACTTTAGGTGAACATCTAGCATTCACATGCTGTAAAAATGGCTAACAGAAAGGTAACTTGAAATAATGATTAGCTCTGTGTAATATCTGTTTTCATAAGTAATCTAGGCATAATTAAAAAAAAAATTAGGTAAATGAAAAGGGAATAAGCATTTATAAATGAACTTTTCATATAATTTGAGATCTTAAAGTCATGTTAAATAAATAATAGTTATTCATTAAATGTCTAGGTCATAGCCAAATAAGATAAAATATAAAAACATTAATTACTGAACATAGATTCAAATTAATTTACTTTTGGCTTTTCATTTTCTTTTTTGAGACAAAGTTTTGCTCTTGTCCCCCAGGCTAGAGTGCAATGGCAAAATCTCAGCTCACTGCAACCTCCGCCTCCCAGGTTCAAGCGATTCTCCTGCCTCAGCCTTCCAAGAAGCTGAGATTACAGGTGCCTGCCACCACGCCCGGCTGATTTTTGTATTTTTAGTGGAGACAGCATTTCACCATGTTGGCTAGGCTTGTCTCGAACTCCTGACCTCAGGTGATCCACCTGCCTTGGCATCCCAAAGTGCTGGGATTACAGGCATGAGCCCCTGTGCCTGGCTTTTTTTTTTTTTTTTTTTTTTTTTGATACAGGATCTCACTCTCACCCAGGCTGGAATGCATGATCACAGCTCACTGCAACCTCTACCTCCCAGGCTCGAGCAGATCCTCCCAGCCTAGCCTCTCAGTAGCTAGGACTACAGGTGTGAACCACCATGCCCAGCTAATTTTTTGATTTTTTTTTTGAGCTGGAGTTGCACTTTTGTTGCCCAGGCTGGAGTGCAATGGTGCACTCTTGGCTCACTGCAACCTTTGCCTCCCAGGTTCAAGCGATTCTCCTGCCTAGCCTCCCGAGTAGCTGGAATTACAGGCATGTGCCACCACACCCAGATAATTTTGTGTTTTTAGTAGAGGTGGGGTTTCTCCATGCTGGTCAGGCTGCTCTCAGACTCTTGACCTCACGTGATCTGCCTGTCTTGGCCTCCCAAAGTGCTGGGATTATAGGTGTGAGCCACCAACGCCCGGCCTTTGATTTTTTTTTTTTTTGTAGAGATGGGGTCTCTGTATGTTGCCCAGGCTTGTCGTGAACTCCTGGGCTCAAGAGGTCCTCTCACCTCAGCCTCCCCAAGTGCTAGGATTATAGGCATGAAGCACCACACCTGGCCGACTTTTGACTTCTTAAGTTTCAAAGAAAGAGAAAAGGTATTTGGGCTTATTAATAAATACGTTCTGTTTCACATTGGAAAATTGTTTTATGAGAAAGCAAGTGTTTCTACAGATTATGAAATACATATTCATAGGAGGTTGATGTATGTCAGATAGTTCCGAGTTTGCTTGCTTCCTGGGCTTTCACTAGAAATTAGGGTTACTGAGTGTTAATAATTCTAATTACCATATGTGATTCTGCATGCAAGATGTGCAAGAAATTAAGGTGTATTTTTGATGAGAAAAATTTTGAAGATGAGAATTTTTTAAAAGAAAAGAGTAGTTTTGTCTAAATTCAGAGGTTATTTAAGGTTATTTTAAAAGTAAATTTAGAAAGAAGATAGCAGCAAGACAGAAAGCAACCAGTAGGTAGAAGACAGGCTTGCATAGAAAGTTATAGGTATAAAGATGTATTTTTGGAAAGGGAGGTTAAAAAGAGAAGAGGTTTTTTTTTTTTTTTTTTGGTATGAGAGAGAATCTCAAGTGGTCAAAATCAAAAGAAAAAAAGTAAATTTTGTCCTAAAGTAAAATGACTGGTTGTTAAAGAAAGAGCAACTATAAATAGGACAAAACCAAAGGTCTGAGTAGGTCACAGATTTTTTTGAAAGATGACTCTTACGAAAGAAATTTTGTGTGTGATCAAGTTGGCTAAAATTACACTTGGTTTCAGCAAAAAGGCTGAGAAGTGATGAAGTTGGCTAAAATTAGAAGATAATTATTTATAAATATTTCTAAAGATTTAGATTTAATTATATGTATTATTAAATAAAAATGGCTACATATGTATACATATATACAAATATGTTATGGATACAAAACTAAAATTTTAGTTCCCTATGTTAGAACAACTTTTTTTGGAGTATTGATCTGCTCTTCATACAATTTGTAAGAGGTTTTGGTTTCTAATTCTGAAATCTGTTTCAAGTTTTTAACCATCTTTTAAACTAAGCTTTTTTCTGTGTTATAGTCTTCATTTAATTTCCGTAATTCCAGGTTAAAAATGCTATCTTCTTCATTTAGAATAGTAATTTAATTTCTCAAAATAGAGTTTTTCTTTGGAAGCTTTTCAGATTCATATCTCAGAAGTTCAAATTTTGCTACATCTCACTGCATGTGATTTGCGGGTCAGGCATCATTACCTTCTGTTTCTTCTCTTTTTCTCCTTGAGAAAGTACTCTTTTTGTTTGGCTGGGGTGATGACTCTTGCCTTTTTTGTCAGCTGTTGTAACTTTTTTTCTCCAGTCCTAACTCTGCTGTTGTGACCTGACACTGAATATGTTTGTCTTGAAGGCCTATGAGAGCAATGCTTTCCTCCAATATAACTAGATTCTGTGCTCTTGACTTTTCTTGATGTATCTGGAATGTTCCATGTAATCAGGAAATTTCACATGCTTTTGCTTTTTCTAAGAGCCATATATTCTCTGTGCTCAAGGGACTGGTTTTCTTGTCTACTTCTATGAGGCAGTGTACACTCATAACCTTGGACATACACTCTTCCAGTGTCTGACTGAATTCAAGTACCTTTATATCAAATCTGACTTCCAGGTTATCTGAATGTGCTTCCCATAAAGAAAAGCAATCACAACGCAGGAGGTTTTTCTTTATGCTTTGGTAATTGGCCTAGGAAACAAAGATTTGGTGTTTTATCAAGATACTTTCCTGTGTATCATATTGTTTTTATTAGTTTTTTTATTATGTAGGAAAACTGAGCTTTAAAAGAGTTAAATTTCCTTTGTTTTATTTTGTTTTTGTTTTTATTTTGGATCTATGTAATATTCTGTATTTGCTTTTGAAATATTTTAATTACCACTCTGGTTAAGTGAATGACTATTATTTCACAATGACACATAATCCCATTTTGATCAGATGTTTTAAACCTTTTTTTTTTTTTTTTTTTTTGAGACAGGGTAGTCTCACTGTGCTCCCAGGCTGGAGTGCAGTGGCGTGATCTCGGCTCACTGCAAGCTCCGCCTCCCGGGTTAACGCCATTCTCCTGCCTCAGCCTCCCTAGAAGCTGGGACTACAGGCGCCCGCCACCACGCCCGGCTAGTTTTTTTGTATTTTTAGTAGAGACGGGGTTTCACCATGTTAGCCAGGATAGTCTCGATCTCCTGACCTCGTGATCCACCCGCCTCGGCCTCCCAAAGTGCTGGGATTACAGGCTTGAGCCACCGCGCCCGGCCGTTTTAAACCTTTTGACATCTTTGGCAGGCTTCCTCAGTATCAAACTTCTAAATTAAGTTTTCTTGACCTACAATTAACTTTGAGATTTTTCCACTTGGACCTCTGGAGAGCCTCCAAGAATGTATTTCTCTCTGGTAGAAATGTTAATAATTAGGCTTGTTAGATGTATTAAATTGTATGGGAAGCATTGTCAAATAAACGATGTTAAATCTTTGTTAAAGTTATATTTATATGAATATGATATTGATATTCTATATATTAACACTGTAACTGTTTCGAAGATTATGTAAAATTTCTGAAAGTCTGATGATCCTGATGTGTTGCTGTCAGTCATGATTCTCGTTATCTTAAAATGATATATGAAATAGAAATAACTGAATTTCTTTGTCAATTGCTAAACTTTCATTAGATTTTTCACCATGGTTATTGAAAGTCTCTGTCATCCACAGTTTTGATTTTTCACTAAAAGCATCTGCATTCAGCCTGGGTATGGTGGCTTATGCCTGTAATGCCAGCACTTTGGGAGGCTGAGACAGGAGGATCCCTTGTGGCTACAGGTTCAAGATCAACCTGAGCGATATGACAAGACCCTGTCTCTATTTAAAATAAAATAAAATAAACAAAAAATAAAAGCATCTGCAATCAGATTCATGGAAAGACTCTAGCAAATGCTCTTGAATACAGGTTTCTGATAATTTTAAAATCAATGGTTCTAGTAAAAATTTACAGAATTCTAATGAAGAAACTGATGAGTTCATGAAACTGTTCATCAAGACCAAGTAAAACAAAAATTAATTACATGAGATTGTATAGCTGAAAAGGATAACGTTTTTATAACTTTTATTTGAAACATTGTTGGCTTTTTACTTAAATGTTTTGTTTTCTAGATTTAAGGAAACTTTTTCTCATAACTAGTTATAGTTTATCGAAATTTGATAATGCATACATTTGTAAATAAAACTGGAAGAATTTACTTTTTCTTCCTACTTGATTCCTTAAAAATTCGGAAACTATTTGTATTTTAGTTTAAATTTTTAAAAATCAATAGTTTTGGCCAGCCATGGTGGCTCACGCCTGTAATCCCAGCACTTTGGGAGGCCGAAGCAAGTGGATCACCTGGCATCAGGCGTTCCAGACCAGCCTGGCCAACGTGGTAAAACCCTGTCTCTACTAAAAATACAAAAATTAGCTGGGTGTGGTGGTGGGCCTCTGCAATCCCAGCTACTCCGCAGGCTGAGGCAGGAGAATCGCTTGAACTGGGAGGCGGAGGTTGCAGTGAGCTGAGATAGCACCATTGCACTCCAGCCTGGGCAACAAAGTGACACTCTGTCTCAAAAAATAAATAAATAAACAAATAAATGATAAATTAAATAAAATAGTTTGCATAAGTTCAATAAGATCTGCTCTCTTTGTAACAGGATACAATTGAAAATGTTGGCTTTACTAGCAAGATTTTGACTGGGATGTCATATTTAAATAATTTAGGCTAGGTGTGGTGGCTCACGCCTGTAATCTCAGCACTTTGGGGGCAGGCGGATCACGAGGTCAGGAGATCAAAACCAGCCTCGTCAACATAGTGAAACCCCATCTCTACTAAAAATACAAAAATTATCTGGGCATGGTGGCCCGTGTTTCTAATCCCAGCTGCTTGGGAGGCTGAGGCAGGAGAATCGCTTGAACCTAGGAGGCAAAGGTTGTAGTGAGCCGAGATGGCACCACGGCACCCCAGCCTGGGCGACAGAGAGTTAAGGAAACAAATCTGATTGATAAAAAAATTAAAAAAATTTTACACTGAAGTAAATCTGAAGTCCCTTTCGGTTTGGCTTCCCAGCCTCAAATAGTTTTTAAATATGATATTTCTGCCAGGCGCAGTGGCTCGTGCCTGTAATCCTAGAACTTTGGGAGGCTGAGGTTGGCGTATCACTGGCGGCCATGAGTCTGGGACCAGCCTGGACAACATGGTGAAACCTATCTCTACAAAAATGCAAAAATTAGCCGGCCATGGTGGCACATGCCTGTAGGTCCAGCTACTTGGGACACTGAGCTGGTTGGATTGCTTAAGCCTGGGAGGCCGAGACTGCAGTGAGCTGAGATCATGCCACTGCACTCTAGCCTGGGTGATAGAGCGAGACCTTGACTCCAAACAAAACAAAACAAAACAAAACTAAAAAAGAAAAGAAATGAAATTTCTGTGTGAAAAATAACTATTCTTGCTGCACTTCTGTAAAAGATCATACCAATATTGATGACACTAAATTATTTTATAAATAATTTTGTCTTTTTGTGATTGTTTTTAGTAGAAATTGGGATGGCTGGAAAGAAAGTTATGTGTTTTTCTTTGTTGTTGTTTGTTTGTTTTTTAAAAAAGCTATAATACACCTGTGACTAGATTGTAGCCCTGTGTCATGGTTGACCTCTGTTTAAATTGAAAAACAAAATTGTAGCCCTGTGCAGTGTTTTGAGTTTTTGATATCTGCTTATAGACTAGATTAGATCCTGAATTCACCTCATTCCCACCAATATCTGGCTACAACTATTCAACTAAGTTTAAGAACTGTCCTGTTTTAGCCAGGCGCGATGGCTCATACCTGTAATCCCAGAACTTTGGGAGGCCGAGGCGGGCGGATCATGAGGTCAAGAGATCGAGACCTTCCTGGCCAACATGGTGAAACCCCGTCTCTACTAAAAATACAAAAAATAGCCAGGCGTGGTGGCATGTGCCTGTAGTCCTAGCTACTTGGGAGGCTGAGGCAGGAGAATCGCTTGAACCCAGAAGGCGGAGATTGTAGTGAACCGAGATTGAGCCACTGTATTCCAGCCTGGTGACAGAGCAAGACTCTGTATCAAAAAAAAAAAAAAAAAAAAAAAAGGAACTGCTCTGTTTTTCAGGCCTTATAAGATAACACCGAATAACTTTTAAGGGACAAATCTCATGCCTAATGTAAGGGCTTCCCCAAAAGTTCACTGGACCACCCAGTGCCATGACCAGAAACATTCACACTGAAACCAGGATATGAATTTGACAGTTTCATACTGTGGATGGGTTTTCCCAAGACAATGGAGTAAGATTCTCCATCATAATGACTCTTATCCCTATTAATTTTTGCTTTGCTTATGCCTACCTTCTGTCTTTGACAGGTGTAATGGAAATTTCACAATTAGTAGCTATTGCATGTAACTTCACAGAACCTGATTTAAGAAATCCTTTAGTTAATGGATGACTTTGGCAACATCCCTAATACAACTTTCTGTTCATATTCTGCTAATAATTTTGAACTAGCTCTCTCTGCTTTAATTTAACCAAGCCATGGAATGCTAACTAACAGGATTGCTACCTACTAGCTAAACAGAGATATCTGTATCAACACTAACACTACATGCTGTACCAGGACAAATTCTTCTGGGGACATTGAGACCCAAATACACAAAATAAGAAAAGAAGCCATGGTTACAGCAGATCTCATATGGCCGGGTGCGGTGGCTCGCACCTGTAATCTCAGCACTTTGGGAGACTGAGGCGGATGGATCACTTGAGCTCAGGAGTTCAAGACCAGCCTAGCCAACATGGTGAAACACCATGTCTACTAAAAATACAAAAATTCGCTGGGCGTGATGGCATGTACCTGTAATCCCAGCTACTCAGGAGGCTGAGTCAGGAGAGTCACTTTATCCCAGGAGGCGGAGGTTGCAGTGAGCCAAGATTGTGCCACTGCACTCCAGCCTGGGCAACAGAATGAGACTCAGTCTCAAAAAACAAACAAACAACAACAGCAGCAACAAAAAACAAACCAGGGTCTCATCCAATTTCCCATGGCCATTTGATTTATTCAATTGGTTGCCTTTAAGCATAGGCTCATGGCTTAAAAACATTATGCAAACTGGGATTATCATATTACTATTAATTTTACTTAGTGTTTTCCTTTTTAACTTTGTACCTGTTGCCTGTCACATTTCTGCAGATATACAACTCTTTGCAGAATAATGCCGGTCCAGCACTTTGAGAGGATAGACAACACTTATGGAACACACAAAAACTTAACAATGGACTCCCGGCGGATTTAGCCCAAGAGTCACTTCCTCCAAACCTCCCTCGCTAAAAACGTTTTGCCACTCTTAGTTATGAGTCACTCCCTCCAATGTAGGACTAGACAAGAACCTGGGACACATAAGTCTTGGTAATGAGGGACAATCATAACCTAACTCCATAGCTGGGTGTGATGGCATTTGCCTCCAGTCCCAGTTACTCAGGAGGCTGAAGCAAGAGGATCACTTCAGCCCAGTTCAAGGCTATAGTGCACAGTGACTGAGCCTCGGAACAGACACTCCAGCCTGGGAAATATATCAAGACACTGTTTATACTTTTTTTTTTTTAAAGACAGTCTCACTCTGTCACCCAGGCCGGAGTGCAATGGTGCAATCTTGGCTCATGGCAACCTCTGCCTCCCGGGTTCAAGCGATTCTTTTGCCTCAGCCACCAGAGTAGCTGAGACTACAGGCATGCACCACCATGTCCGGCTAATTTTTGTATTTTTAGTAGAGACAGGATTTCACCATGTTGGCCAGGCTAGTCTCGGACTTCTGAGCTCAAGTGATCTGCCTGCCTTGGCCTTTCAAAGTGCTGGGATTACAGGCGTGAGCCACCACACCTGGCCTACTTTTTTTAAAAGCAGGAAAAAACA
>NW_012110375.1:459273-462101 GCF_000951045.1 Mandrillus leucophaeus | reverse complement strand
GGGGTTTCACCATGTTGGCCAGGATGGTCTCAATCTCCTGACCTCATGATCCACCTGCCTTGGCCTCCCAGAGTGCTAGGATTACAAGTATGAGCCACCGTGCCCAGCCGCCCTTGGACTTCTGAACTTTTCTGTGGCTCAGTTTCCTTATCTGTAACAGGAGAATACAGTTAGGATTGAATGAGTTAATGCTTGTAACATGTATGAAATGGTTCCTGGTACATAGTCAAGGCTTTATAAGTTTTAGAATTAGGATTATCCCCTTCTATGGCTGAAGAGAGAGAGGAAGAGGGCTGAAGTTATGGGAAGCTTGAATATTTTGTGGGTCTTGGTTTCTGATTTAGAAATGAACTCAGTCTTGCTTACAGACTGTGTTCCTAACCTCTAATGTTTTTGTCTTTCTATTTTTTCTTCAATTTAGTCCAAATTCTTCTGTATTTGAGAGATGTTTCTCAAAATTTAAAAAATTATTTAAATTTTTTAATATAAAAATCTCCAAACATTAAACAAAAGCTGGAGGAATAACAATAAATCTCATTTACGCATCATCCAGTTTCATTTTTTATGTTATGTTTCTTCCATCTTTTAAAAATAGAGACGGAGTCTCAGTATGTTGCCCAAACTGGTCTTGAACTTCTGGGCTCAAGTGAGCCTTCTGCTTCAGCCTCCCATAGTGCTGGGTTTTGAAGGCATGAGTCGCCATGCCCGTCCCATCATCCAGTTTTAATTGTTATTATCCTATGACCTTCACAGTTCTTGGTATGTTGGGAGGATTACTTGAGCCCAGCAGGTTGAGACCAGTCTGGATGATATAGAGAGACCCTATCTCAAAAAAAAGAAAAAAGAAAAGTTATTGGTATAAGATTGAGAACTCTTCCCTAGTTTCCACATAGATGGTGCTATTGTTCCTAGCGCCTAGGAGAAAGAAGCTTTGTGGGTCTGTACCTATCCTTTCAGATTTGCTGTAGGTCATAAACCCAATACTTGAGCTATCATGATTTAACCACTTTTTCTTGCAACTGTAGCGGCTCATCAGGCTGTTATATCTATATCTATCTCATCCTCTTTACTTCTACTCTAATTGCCCTACTTGGACCTTCACTGCTTTTCATCTGAATTATTGCAACAGCAGCCTAATTGGCCTTCCTGTATTCAGACCTCTATATTCAGTCCACCCTTCATACTGTTGAAAGTTTATTATTTTTTATATCACAAACCTAATTACGGCACTCTATTCTAGAAGCCAAGCAATTGCTCTCGGTTGCCTATAGAGTAAAATTCAAATGGTCTTTTTTCCACAAGAATCTGAGATAGGCCTTTTCAGCCCTTCACTAGAGTATCTTTCACTATATACCATAGTTCCTCAATTCTAACAAGCCATTGATTATATGACTATGTATTATGATTATATGCCATTGATTTCACAACAGCTTTGGGTCAGGGACCAAGAGGCACAATGGAACCTACGCATCACTGATAAGATACGTTGTGATTTCACAATTATGAAAATGTAGAGGCATGTTAAATGATTCCCGTAATCACAGCAACAGTATTAAGGTAACAGCAAGAAATAGGTGGCATATTAGCCTGCGTAATTATAGGAGATTTTTAGTAAGGGAATTATTTACAATCATGGGCAAAGTTTAGGGAGCCAACAGGACATGGTATAGTATTCCCAGGCTGGCTTTAGGGTGTGTGGGGGACTGTTACAACTGAATATCTAGGTTTGAAGGCTGAGGGGAAGGAGCTCTGCCAGGACCCAGAGAGAGAAGTGTACAGAGCAGGACTCTAGACAGAAGTTGTGGACTTCAGCAGAGAGAGTGAGTGAGCCATGGAAACATGGTAGGGGAAGGATACAAAGCAATAAATATCTCGAATACTTCACTCTCTCCCCACCCTCTTACCTCCAAGCTAGCTAAGCCCAACTCGAATCCAGAGGATAAACAAGTCCACCAATGCAGGTAAGCTTCCCAGGGCACAGAGCATGATGGAGAAGAATGGAGCACAGTGGAGAGGGAAGCAAAAGGCTAAATGGGCAGTGTCAGGCACATCCTCCATTCCATTTACTCTCCATTTAATTTAATTTAATTTAATTTAATTTATTAATTAATTTATTTATTTATTTGAGACAGAATCTCACTCTGTCACCCAGGCTGGGGTGCAGTGGCGCAATCTTGGCTCACGGCAATTCTGCCTCCTGGGTTCAAGTGATTCTCCTCTCTCAGTCTCCTGAGCACCTGGGACTACAGGTGCGTGCCACCACACCTAGTTAATTTTTTGTATTTTTTTTTTTTTGGTAGCGATGGGGTTTCACTGTGTTACCCAGGATGGTCTCGTGAGCCATCACGCCCGGCCTTTTGTTATTGAGTTCTGTGAACTACTGACAGCTTTCTAAATTATTCTAAGATTCTAGATTTCAATGATTTATTATTTTTGAAGAAATTTCTGTAAAGTTGCTGAAAACTGCAAGTCTGTAATGGTACATATTAGACTAAGCAGTTGGCTCTGACACAAATGAAGTGGATTTTGTTTTTCTCATCTCAACAGTATTTTTAATCATTATGTTATCACTTGCTAATGTCTGTGGGGATGTCTTGGTTCTCTTTCAGTGGCAGAGACAGCATATGTATTTGTGCATTACTTGAAGATATTTCCACTAGATGAAACTGGGAAAGGACAATGTACCAAAGAGTATCCAAGCACAGAAGGGAATCTCAATTTGAAGTTAGGTGAATTCCAAACATGAACAGGGATGTCTGGCAAACTGGTAGTGTGGGCCCAGTAGGTATCACTTTTATAAGGAAAAATTTCCCTCTTGGGAGAAATCA
>NW_012110375.1:454896-457624 GCF_000951045.1 Mandrillus leucophaeus | reverse complement strand
TATGTATATACATATATAAACATACTATATATAAATATTTATAATATAAAATGATGCATGTTATACTTTTTTTTGAGACAAGGTCTCATTCTGTCACCCATGCTGGAGTGTAGTGGTGTGAACATGGCTCACTGCAGTCTTGGCCTCCTGGGCTCAAGTGATCCTTCCACCTCACCCCTCTGGGTTGCTAGGACTACAGATGTGCACCACCGTGCTTGGCTAATTTTTTTAAAAAATTTTGTAGAGACAGGATCTCCTTGTGTTGCCCAGGTTGGTCTCAAACTCCAGGCTCAAGTGATCCTCCTGCCTTGTGAACCTCCCAAAGTTCTAGGGTTACAGGCACTTACAGGTGAGCTACTGCACCTGGCCCTATTTATGTATATATTTTTAATCTACCCATCTGCACACTGAGTGTGTGTGTGTGTGTGTGTGTATTTAATTATTTTTTATGTAGTTTCATGTTTTTAGATCTTAAGTTTAAATCTTTGGATTGTTTAGCAATTTTTTTGGCTTAATGTGTTATATAAAAACCTTTATAGAGTGTGTTATATAAAAACTTTTATATAAAAACCTTTATTTTTTCTGAACTATTATCCAATAGTACCATGATGTTTTCTTTCTTTTAGTTTGTGTACTTATTTATTATAGTAGACTTTTTCCATGGTTCATTTATGAGCAGTTCCGTCCAAATCTGCTTTTCACCCAAAAAATGTTGGTGAATTCTGCTTGACTGTCCACTCTCTTTTTACCTGGGAACTGTAAACTGTACCATAATATTAGGAATGGGTATATTATCTTTGTCATAACATCTACACTGTATTCTGTGATATGTAGTGTGTACAAACTCAGCTTCTGGAACGAGAATGTCTGATTTTGTCTGTTGTTTACCATCTGTGTGCCCTTGGATTTCTTTTTTTTTTTTCTTTTCTTGAGACAGTCTTGCTCTGTCACCAGGCTGGAGTGCAGTGGCGTGATCTCAGCTCACTGCAACCTCTGCCTTCTGGGTTCAAGTGATTTTCATGCCTCAGCTTTCCAAGTAGCTGGGATTACAGGCACGCACCACCACACCCAACTAATTTTTGTATTTTTAGTAGAAATGGGGTTTCACCATGTTGGCCAGGATGGTCTCAATCTCCTGACCTCATGATCCACCTGCCTTGGCCTCCCAGAGTGCTAGGATTACAAGTATGAGCCACCGTGCCCAGCCGCCCTTGGACTTCTGAACTTTTCTGTGGCTCAGTTTCCTTATCTGTAACAGGAGAATACAGTTAGGATTGAATGAGTTAATGCTTGTAACATGTATGAAATGGTTCCTGGTACATAGTCAAGGCTTTATAAGTTTTAGAATTAGGATTATCCCCTTCTATGGCTGAAGAGAGAGAGGAAGAGGGCTGAAGTTATGGGAAGCTTGAATATTTTGTGGGTCTTGGTTTCTGATTTAGAAATGAACTCAGTCTTGCTTACAGACTGTGTTCCTAACCTCTAATGTTTTTGTCTTTCTATTTTTTCTTCAATTTAGTCCAAATTCTTCTGTATTTGAGAGATGTTTCTCAAAATTTAAAAAATTATTTAAATTTTTTAATATAAAAATCTCCAAACATTAAACAAAAGCTGGAGGAATAACAATAAATCTCATTTACGCATCATCCAGTTTCATTTTTTATGTTATGTTTCTTCCATCTTTTAAAAATAGAGACGGAGTCTCAGTATGTTGCCCAAACTGGTCTTGAACTTCTGGGCTCAAGTGAGCCTTCTGCTTCAGCCTCCCATAGTGCTGGGTTTTGAAGGCATGAGTCGCCATGCCCGTCCCATCATCCAGTTTTAATTGTTATTATCCTATGACCTTCACAGTTCTTGGTATGTTGGGAGGATTACTTGAGCCCAGCAGGTTGAGACCAGTCTGGATGATATAGAGAGACCCTATCTCAAAAAAAAGAAAAAAGAAAAGTTATTGGTATAAGATTGAGAACTCTTCCCTAGTTTCCACATAGATGGTGCTATTGTTCCTAGCGCCTAGGAGAAAGAAGCTTTGTGGGTCTGTACCTATCCTTTCAGATTTGCTGTAGGTCATAAACCCAATACTTGAGCTATCATGATTTAACCACTTTTTCTTGCAACTGTAGCGGCTCATCAGGCTGTTATATCTATATCTATCTCATCCTCTTTACTTCTACTCTAATTGCCCTACTTGGACCTTCACTGCTTTTCATCTGAATTATTGCAACAGCAGCCTAATTGGCCTTCCTGTATTCAGACCTCTATATTCAGTCCACCCTTCATACTGTTGAAAGTTTATTATTTTTTATATCACAAACCTAATTACGGCACTCTATTCTAGAAGCCAAGCAATTGCTCTCGGTTGCCTATAGAGTAAAATTCAAATGGTCTTTTTTCCACAAGAATCTGAGATAGGCCTTTTCAGCCCTTCACTAGAGTATCTTTCACTATATACCATAGTTCCTCAATTCTAACAAGCCATTGATTATATGACTATGTATTATGATTATATGCCATTGATTTCACAACAGCTTTGGGTCAGGGACCAAGAGGCACAATGGAACCTACGCATCACTGATAAGATACGTTGTGATTTCACAATTATGAAAATGTAGAGGCATGTTAAATGATTCCCGTAATCACAGCAACAGTATTAAGGTAACAGCAAGAAATAGGTGGCATATTAGCCTGCGTAATTATAGGAGATTTTTAGTAAGGGAATTATTTACAA
>NW_012110375.1:444142-450111 GCF_000951045.1 Mandrillus leucophaeus | reverse complement strand
TTGAAGTTAGGTGAATTCCAAACATGAACAGGGATGTCTGGCAAACTGGTAGTGTGGGCCCAGTAGGTATCACTTTTATAAGGAAAAATTTCCCTCTTGGGAGAAATCATGTTGAAGAAAAGCTGAGTCAGAAACAATAAACTTGAGTTTGTAAGAGAGCCTTCGTAGGAGGAAAATAGTGCTCTGTAGGCAGGCTGGTGGCTATCATTCAGTTTCTTATCATATACAAGTCCCCTGAGTGGGTGTCTGGGACCTAGAGAAAGAGTGGTCTGTAAGTAAAAATCGAAAGTGCTATTTCACTGAAGGTTGTAAAACACTGATGCCACTGGTTTGAATTCCTCCTGCAGAATTGAATCCTAGAGGAAGAGAAGCATCCTTCCTTCAGTGCCTTTGTGGTGGTGCTTGGTGAGAGATAGTGGTGAAGGCATTGCCTAAAGAGAGAGGCACTAACAGGCAGAGGAGTGGTTGAGACCAGTAAGAACTGCCCTGCCTGGTGGAGCAGAGGCAGAAGCTGATGTCCAGGCTCTGCAGCATCTATAGGGAATTTGGTGCCTACAGTGCTCATCAAATGATCCAGAGGCCTCCCTGAACACTGCAAAACCCAGAAGAAATTACCATGTCAACAGAGCAGAACCAGATCCTCTGGGGAAGCACAGTGCTGGTGGAAGAACTATAGCTCCAGTAAGCAAATGTGGTGCCTGGTGGGTGGTTGCTGAATCAGTGTGTGTTTGTGAGCATATGTGAGACACCCACTGAAGATGCCTAAAATCACCTCTAGAAACTGACATTTTAAAAGGAGACTGAAGTCCTGCATTATGCAGGTGCTGTGAGCCTGTAACTACTGGGTTATTCCACTGAATGTGACTTATTTGTATCTACAAGCTAGTGGAAGCTGGGTGCTATAGTTTAGATATTTGTCCCCGCAAACCTCATGTTGAAATTTGATCCCCAATGTTGGAGATGGGGCCTAATGGAAAATATCTGGGTCATGGAGGTGGATGCTTTATGAATGGATTAACCTCCTCACTGTGGGGGTGGTGAGTTCTCACTCTCTTAGTTCCATTGAAAGCTGGTTGTTAAAGAGAGCCTTGCTGGGTGCAGTGGCTTATGCCTGTAATCCCAGCACTTTGGGAGGCCAAGGTGGGCAGATCAGCTGAGGTCAGGAGTTCAAGACCAGCCTGGCCAATATGGTGAAACCCCATCTCTACTAAAAGTACAAAAATTAGCCAGTTGTGGTGGTGCATGCCTATAATCCCAGCTACTTGGGAGGCTGAGGCAGGAGAATCACTTGAATCCGGGAGGTGGGGGTTTCAGTGAGCTGAGATCATGCCACTGCACTCCAGCCTGGGCGACAGAGAGAGACTCTATCTAAAAAAAAAAAAAAAAAAAAAGAGAGCCTGGCACTTCTTCTCTCTGTCTCTCTCATTCCTCTCTCACTGTGTCTCTGCACATACCAGCTTCCCCTTGCCTTCTGCCGTGAGTGAAAGCAGCCTGAGGCCCTCACCAGATGCCCAATTTTGAATGTTTCAGCCAGCAGAGCTGTGTGCTAAATAAACCTCTTTTCTTTATAAAATACTCAGCCTCAAGTATTCCTTTATAGCAACACTAAACAAGCCAGGTGCAGTGGCTCATGCCTATAATCCCAGCACTTTGGGAGGCAGGGGTGAGCCCATGTGTTCAACACCAGCCTGGGCAACATAGTGAGACCCTGCCTCTACAAAAAAAATTTAAAAATTAGCTGGGTATGGTGATATGTGCCTGTAGTCCTACCTATTCAGAAGGCTGAGGCCAGAGGATCACTCGAGTCCAGGAATTCAAGGTTACAGTGAGCTATGATCATACCACTGCACTCCAGCCTGGGCAACAGAGTGAGATCCTATCTCCAAAAAAGATAAAATAAAATAAAACAAAATATAACAACACTAAACAGACTAAAGCATTGAGCAAATGGATCTACAAAATAATCTAGAGATTAGAAGTTGTCATCAGAAATGTTGGGAATATTTAGGGGGCCGCTGGGCAACTTATGTTATAATAACTTAGGTACAAATAGAAAGTGGAATTTCATTTTGTAGTCACAGGTTACAATGTTATATAAGTTCTTATTTAAGACTAAATAACCTAGACTGTGAGAATGTACCAATTTACACTTTGGTCATTGTCTCATAGAAGTCGTAGGACCAAACAATGTCTTCATGAGTTGGGGTGGGATTTTATTCCCAAAGAGGAAGGATATATGTATACCATCCTGAGAGTAATATTTGCCTTATGCATCTTACTTTTAACAGCAATACTGAATAAGCTAAGCCTTAAGATAGCTGTCTGCTTACAGTCTCTTAGAAAGGATTTTCCCTATAGTCTTCTTCTAGAATATTACTTCTGTGTGTAGTTCTTTTCTTGTATAAGACGACCCTGTCACCTTAACCACAATTAATATGAATGAGAGCAGTTATCTAATCCAAGGAAAAGCAACCCATCGTTCAGTCAAAAACCTATGATTTGTCTGGTCATGAAGACTGTTCAACGGAGATAATTGTAGCTAACTAGACTGAAGAATATCACCTTTCTTTGAAAGGAGTTCAACTGTTAGCAAAGGCAAAAACTGAAAGAAAAAGAGAAATGTAATTAGTAGAAGCCTACAAGCAGGAGAAGCCAAGAAGGAGAAGCTAATACAACAGAGGCCATTATGTTGAGCAAAAGAAGAGGGTACACGTATTGGTGACTTATTGGAAGGACAATCAGATTCAGAATAATTGTCTCCATTATAGTGGAGCATACAATGGAGCCATTAGAAGCTACCCAGTTACCAGAACAGCTGGACATCAAGAAGGAATTTTCAATTCTCAAATCATGTTCTGTCCCCTTGAGTCCTGCAGGATAGCTTCAGCATGTCTTTATTCCTGTAACCTACTAAACTCTAGCTACTCCCACATGGCTGCAATGAATTTTACCAGTTTTTAAAAAATCAATACTGATTTAAATAAGTAGGAAAGCATATTAGTAGGCATTAGTAACGAAGTGAAACAAGACTGACAGAAATCAAAATTTAAGAAAAATAAACTAATAAATATTATTTTTTCCTTTTCTTTCTTTCTTTATTGTGAAGATGAGGTTTTGTTTTACTGCCCAGATGGTCTCAAACTCCTGGGCTCAAGCTATCCTTCTGCCTTGGCCTCCCAAAGTGCTGGGATTACGGGTGTGAGCCACCATGCTCAGCCTTCTTTTTTTACTTCTTTTCCCCCCCGGTGAAAACTGGAAAAGCTGCTAGACAAATTCTAAAAGAGATGTAACACTGGTAAATATTCTTAGTCTGTGGGTACTGAGCATGAAATTCCAATCTTGGCTTCCAAGTATCTAAGGCAAAAAGAAAAAAAAAATGAGAACAAAAATATTTTAAAATATTTAACTTTTATCTTCATTTATTTTTCCCTTTCCTTCCTCTCATATTAGCCAGATCTGTGCTTTCTTCTTCAAGGGGAAGTCTGTTGTAAGGATGGACGTTGAACTTGCCTGGTTTTATTTCAAAAGGCTAAGCCTCAGTAAAGGAGAGAAATAGCGGGAAAAGATAAAACGACTTGCAGAAAGCTGAAGTAAAGAACTTTGCTCAGTTGATAAAACAATATCCCACACACTCGATAATACCAGAGGAACTTGCATTTTGGACATGAGGACCCTGATCCAGATTTGTGGTAGTACTGCTAGGGAGAGAGCAAGAGACCCCAAAGTATGAAATTCTCAGCCTTGGCAAAAAATACCCATGCTGCAAACCTGGTGTGGAAGCAGCTAAGTGCTACTGGACCTGAAGGGATGATTCAGAAAGAGCATGGACAGGACTATGAAGAGTGGGTCAACGACCAGTGGGTCTTTCTGTTACCTCCTTGATGCCCTGGTACTGCATAAGATTCCAGAACCATGAACAACCGTGGGGAGACTGGCATCAAGCTTGAAGAATGAACAAAGTTAAATTTCTACATGCTGGGTAGAATTGTGGGTGGGGGAGTATTACTCAGAATCAGAAAGTATCTTGATGTACAAAATTTTTTGCATATCTATACCTGAGAACTGATATTTCCCCCCTCCCCACTATACCTGAGTTATCAGAAAAGACAAGAATCAAGCTCACTTCTGAGTTTCAATGGATCACAGTGGTTGCAAGGACAGTTAGGCTCTTTCTAATCACAAGACAAAACGACATGCTCAGGGAATCTTAGGTAATGGGACGTTAAAGTAAAAAAGACAAATTTCTGTCTTACAGCCAGTCCTTTCACCCGTGTTGGAATGAATCTGGAAAGCATTTGGGATATTACCAGTTCTTGCCATTGTGTTCTCATGCTGCTGTAGATTCCTGTTGCAGTCCTATACCATTCTGGTGACTCAGCTAATCTCTGTAGCTGCTATTCCTGCTACTGAGCAATGAACTGACTTCTCTCCATTGTCTTTCTTAGCTTTTGCCATTCATGGTTTCTGACTACTCTTGGCTTTTATTGTCTCATGGCTTCTGATCATTGCCTTTTCTCTGGGTGAGAAAAGGTTGGCTTTGTTCTTTTCTTTTTTTTGAATTCTACCCCCGTGATAAACTGCTGACTTATTCTGTGTGTTGTACACTCAGCTTTGTAAGAGAGAATATTGATCCATTCATTCAGTCATGGCCACCTCTGTTGGGCAAGGCTATCACTCCTGAATCATTTGCTTATGCCTGGTCCAAGCTGCAGCCAGGGATAGGAGTTCTCAAGCTTTTCTTTCTTTTTTTTTTTTTTTTTTTTTTTTTTTTTTTTTTTTTTTTTTTTTTTTTTTTTTTTTTTTTGAGCTGGCTTCCTCTCTTGCCCAGGCTAGAGTGCAGTGGTGAGATCTCAGCTCACTGCAACCTCTGCCTCCTGGGTTCAAGTGATTCTCTTACCTCAGCCTCCCAAGTAGATGGGTTACTGGCTTGTGCCACCGAGCCAGGCTAATTTTTATATTTTTAGTAGAGATGGGGTTTCACCATGTTGGCCAGGCTGGTCTTGAACTCCTGACCTCAAGTGATCCACCTGCCTCTGCCCCCAAAGTGCTGGGATTGCAGGTGTGAGCCACCATGCCCGGCCGGTTCTCAAGCTTTTCTGAGCTTACCTCACAAGGAGTTGTAATCGTGGCAGACCCTGTGAGAAGAAGACTAAAAGCAAACACTTATGTATTGCTAACTGTGGGCCAGACATTGTTCTAAATGCTGTATAGTCTGTTCGCCCTTCCAAATAATATACCCATTTTACAGATAAGGAAGCTAAGATGGTTAAAGTTGACAATATTTCAAAGATCACATAGCCAGTAAGCAGCAGAGCTAGGATTCTAGCCAGGCAGTCTAGCTTTTTTACAAGCAGTGCTCTCTGCTTGTATTCTGTGAAATATCTTTATGTTAGGATCTGTTCCTTTATTTTCTGAATTGAGACCGATAATCCAGCTTTTCAATTAAGCCAAGAATATTCTTACTAAACCGTTGATTGCATTTCAATCTTTGAATATCACTAACAGTGTTAGTAAGGACGATTCTTTCAACAATCCCAGAAATTCATCAAATGCTTACTTCCTAAGTGAAAAAGAAAAAAGAAATGTTATTAGGGTAAATATTTTCTTTCAATGTTATTCAGCATTCCAAACTATCAGGAGCATAACATAATTCTGTTCAGGGACCTGTACTGTTGTTTATTTTCAAAGAGGACAGAAGCCTTAAAAGAGCAGTTTCATTAATACCAGATTTTTCAGAGTCCTCCAAAAATGTTTTATGGCATGTCCTATTCAGTTTTTCTAAATTAGAGACTCAAGTATTTATAGACAATAGCATTGCTTTAAGTAAGATGAAATGATGTTAGGAATCGAAAGCCTATCCTGTTCATCTTTGTAAAAAATATCAGAATAGTGGGAGCTTAAAAAATTAAGACAATTGGGCCGGGCGCGGTGGCTCAAGCCTGTAATCCCAGCACTTTGGGAGGCCGAGG
>NW_012110375.1:434506-443842 GCF_000951045.1 Mandrillus leucophaeus | reverse complement strand
AAAAAAAAAAAAAAAAAAAAAAAAAAATTAAGACAATTGAACTCATGAAGATAGACAGTAGAATGATGGCTACCAGAGGCTGGGAAAGATAGTTGAAGAGAGAGTGGTTAACAGGTACAAAAATGTAGTTAGAATGAATTAGCACAACAGGATGACTACAGTACAACAATAATCGTACATTTTAACATAACTAAAATAATATAATTGGATTGTTTGTAGCACAAAGAAAGGATAAATGCTTGATGTGATGGACACTCCATTTACCCTGATGTGATTACTATGCAGTATATGTCTGTAGCAAAATATCTCATGTGCCCCATAAATATATACACCTAGTATGTACTGACAAATTTTTTTTAAAAATTAAAAAATATCAGAATACATGTAATAAACAGTAATGAATATAAAATTACTTGAGAATCCCTAAAGACACGTTACTTATATTCTTGTAGTAAAGACTATTATTGGAAAAAAACTTGCCTAACTGCAGCAAGTGTTTTGAGAAGAAATATGATTTAACTGTAAGATATGGAAGGAGACTGAAATGCATTATTCAATCGCATTATTCATTTTGATGCTGATAAGACTGAGATAAAGCAAAGTGGATGGCTTATGCAATCCCAGGTTGCATATTGCCACTTTTTGAATTACCAAGAGACATTTAATTAAATAGCATCACACAGTCACGGTGGTCATTCTCACAACAGCAGCTGGACTCACAGCTGGGTGTAGTGGCATTCTCACAAAGGCGTTCTGACCTTGGCAGCATGTCTGACCTCTCCTTTGAGACTTCTCTGCTAGCCCCTGTGGATCTCATCTCTTGCACTGCTTTCAGACATGCCCAGAATAGAGCTGAAATGGAGTCCTGCCATAAATCAAAATCTGTGAATGGATACTATAAAATTCCTAATTTATATGCTATGTGGTGTGTGTTCCTTTGAGAGACATGAAGATATGTAAATAGAGTAACCAGAAAGGACTGATGTAAAAGTACTATTTTGCTAAGAAAAGAAGCAACAGAAATCAGTAAACTCACTTCGTGTGAGTGTACCACTAAGCAGTGTGGAACGGCAGCTGGAGAGGGGCTTGTAAGAAGCTGATAAATGTCTATCAAACAGAGGCTTTTCTTTCATTTCCAAGCTGGTTTGGTGTGATGTAGTTGTCTTTCCTGCTGTCTACTTGGAAGACATGACAAATTATTCTGTGTAATTTAAGCCCAAACTGGAAGGTAGGAAAGAATTCCTCTTTCTGGGCCTCTTTCTGCTAAAAGGGTTGTTATTAACTCAAGCAGAATATAAAAGGTTATTTCCTAACACAAAAATGTCATGTTCCTGGAGAATCAAGTTTTTAGATCCTACTAGTCTGTGTGATGTATTACTTTTGCAGTTCAAATGAGAAATAAAGTTTTGCAATGAGGCTTTGGTGTTAATGTACATATCCAATATTCCACAATTTATGGATATTTGTCTTAAGTCTAATTACTCATTTTCCACTTATTTTAAATTTGTCACAAGCACTCAAGACAGAAATCAGAATGGTGCTTATTTTATACCACATCCCTAGACCCACTTTTAAAAAATTACTTTTAGTTCAACTTGCCTCTATAATCAATCTTAGAACAGTTTTGTAATACATTGTATAATACGTCAGCAGAAATCAATTCCAGCAACCCTTCAGCATCTCCTGCTAACCTCAAAGGAATAGCAGATGACACCACTTGCCATTTTAATTTGTTAAATGGTATTGAGGAACAGATATGCAACACATATTTCCAATTAAACTTTGTAATGCTTGGTTGATATTTATCTGAGGCATTGCATTTTAGATGGTAGAATTGTAGTAGCACAAAATTTTAGTCAACTAATTTTGAGGCTGAATTGTAGAATGAAACATGTTGTTTTCTGTGAAAAATAGAAAGGGTAGTACCTGCAGTGTGTTAGGCTTGTGAGTCCAGAACTCTTTCTCATGCTACTTTTTAGAAATGCTGATGTAGAATTCTCCATTGTTATATCTGAACTGAAATTTAGACCTTGTAATAAATTAAAAAGAAATAGAAAAGTTTGGACAAATAATGTGGGCGTTACATTATTGTAAATAGCATACTATGTAAGTTTAAAAATAATGTTCCTTCTTTTAAAAATAGTTTTTCCCCTTCTTTTAAAATTATTTTAAATTAACACATAATTGTATGTACTTATGATATTCAGTGTGATATTTCAATTCATGTAGACAATGTGTAATGATAAAATCAACCCCTTAATTTGTAAAAAAAAATTTTTTTTTAAGAAACGGTCACACTCTGACACCCAGGCTGGAGTGCAGGGATGCGATCACGGCTCATTGTAGCCTCAACCTTCTAGGCTCAACCAATCCTCCTGCCTCAGCCTCATGTGGCTGGAACCACAGGTGTGTGCCACCACACCCAGCTAATTTTTGTATTTTTTGTAGAGACAGGAGTCTCACCACGTTGCCTAGGCTGGTCATAACTCCTAACTTCAAGCGACCCTCCCACCAAGGCCTCCCAAAGTGCTAGGATTACAGATGTGAGCCACTGCACCTGGCCTCAACCCCTTAATTTTAAGAAAGTACATATTCGTTAATTGATACTAGAAAATTTGGAAAAGTATAAAGAAAAAAACTGTCGTTGTCCAACTAAAGATAGGTATTATCTATATTTAGGTATGTTTCCTCTCTCTATATTTTTTTTTCTTGAGATGGAGTCTTGCTGTGTTGCCCAAGTGGCAGTGCAGTGGCACAACGTTGGCTCACTGCAACCTCCACCTTCTGGGTTCAAGTGATTCTCCTGTCTCAGCCTCCTGAGTAACTGGGATTATAGGCGTGCGCCACCACGCCTGGCTAATTTTGTATTTTTAGTAGAGATGGGGTTTTGCCATGTTGGCTAGGCTAGTCTCGAACTCCTGACTTCAAGTGATGCCCCTACCTCGGCCTCCCAAAGTACTGAGATTACAGGAGTGAGCCACCGCGCCTGGCCTTTCCTCTATACTTATTCTTTTGTTTTGCGTTGTGTGTTTCATTTATTTTATTATATTATTATTATTGTTTTAGAAATGGGATTTCACTGTGTTACCTAGGCTGCACTCCAGCTCCTGGGATCAAGTGATATTCCTGCTTCAGCTTCCTGAGTACCTGGAATTACATGTGCATGTTCCACTGTGCCTGGCTGTGATTGTGTTTATTTTTAGAAAATTTTTTAATTCTTGCCTTTTCAGTTAACAATATATAATAGCATTTCTCTATGAATGCTAATATATACCTTTACAAAGAAATTTAAAGTATAGTACAATTTTACATTACTTGCAGTTTCCATGATTTATTTATCTAGTCTCAGATCTTTTTAGGTTGACCTAAGTTTTCACTTTCATAAAGTATGCTATTATATCTTTATGTATGGAAAGTACTCTTAATTTTGAATTTTAGATTTTATATTTAGGCTTTTTTTCTCAGAAAGGAAATGAAATTTAAAGATTCATTCAAAAAATGTGTTATCATCAGAAATCTATGACAATGCTTTGCTTTGTGGCAGGCTTGCCAGCATTGAATAGCATCATGTATATGTATATATGACTTCCTATTAAACATGGTAAAATGACCATATACATTTATTTTCTCCTCTACTCAAAATTTTATTAAAGAGGCAGCAAAAGAGTAAAATATATGTACAGACCCATAAGATCAAAGAAAATGAGAGTGAAAATAGGAGATCTGGAGCACAGAAAGCTGTGACTTCAGGAGCTGAGTAGGAGAATAAAAGAAAAATAGATAAACTCTTCTGAGTCTCCTAGCCTCAAACACAGACAGTCAGACGTATGCCTTTTTGGCATGAAATAGGAGAGTTTTTTTTTCTTTTTTGAATTACAATATTAGGAGAAAGAACAACCAAATAACAATATTCTGGGCTCCCAGTACAATTTCCAGCTTTTTGTCCGAAATATTCAAACAAAAACTTGGAGAAAACAAAGGATAGAAATAGAAAAGAGCTTAGAAACCATATGGCACATGAAGAAGTAATAGAATATATGTGTAATTGAAATTTATTTTTAAAATTTCAGTATAAATTGATAATTATATATATTTGTGGGGTACAAAATGATGTTACGATTTATGAATATGATGTGGAAAAATTAAACCAAGTTAATTAACATATTTATCACTTCAAAAACTTATTATCTTTTGTGGTGAGAACATTTGAAATTTGCTTTGTTAGCAATTTTGAAATATACAATACACTATTATTAACTATGCTCACCACCCTGTGCAATAGATTTTTTTAAAACCACCTTATTCCTCTTGTCTAACTGAGACTTGTAGCCCTTTGACCATCATCTCCCCATGTCCCCCACCCTCCAGCATCTCATTACCATTCTACTCTCTACTTCTATGAATTTGATTGTTTTAGATTTCATATCTAACTAAGAGCAAACAGTAATTTGTCTTTCTGTGCCAGACTTATTTCACTTAGCATAATACTCTCTAATTCCATCTAAGTGGTTGAAAATAACTGAAAGCTGAATGGTATTCCACTGTGTGTATGTGCCACATTTTCTTTATTCATTCTTCTGTTGGTGGACACTTAGATTGATTCCATAATATTGCTGCTGTGAATAACACTGCAATGGTCATGGAAGTACAGATATTTCTTTGACACATTGATTTCAAAATTTTTGAGTAAACACCCAGAATTGGATTACTGGATCATATCGAATTCTATTTTTAATTTTTGAGAAACCTCTACACAGTTTTCCATAATGGCTGCGTTAATTTACACTCCCACCAACAATTGTACAGGGCTGCCTTTTTTCCACATCCTTGCCAACATTTATCTTTTGTCTTTTTGAGACTAGCCATTCTGACATATGTGAGGTGCTTTGTAGTTTTAATGTGCATTTCTCTAATGATTAGTGAAGTAGAACATTTTTTCACCTATCTACTGGCCATTTTTACATCTTCTTTTTTTTGAGAAATATCTATTCAAGGTCCTTGTCCCCACCAACCTTTTTTTGAGACAGGATCTTGCTCCTAAGCTGGAGTGCAGTGGCACCATCATAGTTCACTGTAGCATCAAACTCCTGGATTCAAGCAATTCTCCCTCATCCTCCAGAGTAGCTAGGACTACAGGTATGAACCACTGTGCTTGACCTTTTTGCCTATTTTTAAATTGAATTTTTTTGTTTTCTTACTATTGAGTTCCTTATATATTTTGAATACTACCTCCTTTTGGATGTAGCGCTTTGGCTTACAAATGTTTTCTCCCAATCTGTAGGTTGAGTCTTCACGCTATTCATTGTTTCTTTTGCTGTGCAGAAGTTTTTTAGTTTGATGACATCACATTTGTCTACTTTTGCTTTTATTTCATGTGCTTTGGGAACCAACTCAAAAAAAAAAAAAAAAATCATGTCCGGAAAAATGTTACAAAGTTTCTCTTCTATGTTTTCTTTCAGTAGTTTTACAGTTTCTGACCTTTAACCCACTTTGGGTTGATTTTGTATACAGTGTGAGGTAAGGGTCCATTTTCATTCTTCTGCACATAGATATCCAGTTTTCTCAGCACAATTTCTTGAAGAGACTATCCTTTTCCCACTGTGCATTTTTGGCAGTTTTGTTGAAAATCAATTGACTGTACACGTGTGAGTTCATTTCTGGGATCTCTGTTCTGGTCCATTGATTAATGTATCTATTTTTTTTATTCCCAGTACTATGCTGTTTGGGTTACAATTGCTATATAGTGTATTTTGAAGTCAGGTTACTGTGGTGCCTCCAGCTTTGTTCTTTTTACTCATCATTGCCTTGGCTATTCTGTTGTTGTTGTTTTTAATGGTTCCATGTGAATTTTAGGATTATATTTTCTAAAATGACATTGGAATTTTGATAAAGATTGCATTACATCTGTAGATTGATTTGAGTAGTATGGACATTTTAACAATATTAATTCTTCTAATTCTTCTAATCCATGAACATGGGGTATTTTTCCATTTATTTGTGCCTTTTAAATTTCTTTCCTCAACTTTTTTTTTCATGAAAATCAAACTATCTTGTGCACCCAAAGACACTATCAACAAAGTAAAAGGCAACTCACAGTATGGGAGAAAACATTTACGAGTCATAGAGCTGATAAGGGATTAATATCCAGAAAATATAGTAAATTCCTAAAACTCAACAATAACAACAACAACAAAAACAACATGTTTAATGCCACTTGACTATTTAAAAATGGTTAAAGTAGTAAATTTTATAATTTTACCATAATAAAAAAATTGGAAAAAAACTTATAGGATATCCAAGGTTTCAACTATATTCTCAACACTTATACCACTGTATCCGCTGACTCCCTTTCCCAGCCCAAGTGTGTGTAAAAAAAAAAAAAACATGATGAAAACACTAAAGAATGCTGCAACTTCTTAAATGAGTTAAAATATTTAAAGTCTCTCATACGTAGCAAGCGTTCATAAAATGTTAGTTATTATTCTATAGATGCTAATTTTTTAGGAACAGGTAGAGGCATTTTTTCAAATTCATTTATTTATTTAATTTTTTTTTTGAGATGGAGTCTCGCTTTGTCACCCAGGCTGGAGTGCAGTGGTGGCATCTTGGCTCACTACAACCTCCGCCTCCCAGGTTCATGCAATTCTTATGCCTCAGCCTCCCAAGTAGCTGAGATTACAGTCATGCGCCACCATGCTCGGCTAATTTTCTATTTTTAGTAGAGACAGGGTTTCGCCATGTTGCCCAGGCAGGTCTCTAACTCCTGACCTCAAGTGATCCACCCTCCTTGGCCTCCCCAAGTGCTGGGATTACAGGTGTGAGCCACCGTGCCCGGCCATTTTTTCAAATTTAAAAATAAGTTGCAATCTCGTTATAGAAAAGTATATTATAATCCAAGAGAAAGTATAACAAATAGGATGGAGCAATCCTTTATTTTTTACACACTTTGACAAAAACATTTTCAGTAAACAATGTTTCCTGTGGAGAATAGAGAACATGAAAATCAGCCTCCAGCCATTAGCAGCTGCTCTGCTCAGGGCCTAGGATCCCCTTGCCGAATCCGTGATGTGGAGAGGTATACTTCCTTTACTAGCTTGTTCTGTTGCTTCTGGATGGTACTCACACATCACATTGTTTCCTGCCAAAACAAACACTATGAAATCATCAGATTTTATCTTGTACTCTTTCTCTGCCCGGATACTATGGATTCCTTATGCACATTCTTTCCATTCTTTTTCAAGCCCATGGCATTGAGCAGGAATCTTGTAGGGCTGTTCAGCACTTTGGATTGTCATCCATCAGTCTATGTTAAGGCCAGACCTTTTTTGCACATCCAAGAAAGGCATAGGCTGGGCATGGTGGCTCATACCTGTAATCCCAGCACTTTGGGAGACGGAGGAAGGAGGATCACTTGAGTCCAGGAGTTCTAGAACAGCCTGGGCAACATAGTGAGTCCTCGTCTCTACGAAAAGTAAACAAAATTGGCCAGGTGTGGTGACATGCACCTGCAGTCCCAGTTACTTGGGAGGCTGAGGTGGGAAGATGGCTTGAGCCCAGGAGATTGAGGCTGCAGTGAGCTGAGATTACACCACTGCACTCCAGCCTGGGTGATACAGTGAGACCCTGTTGGAGGAGGAGCAGGAGAAGGAGAAAGTTTGTGGAATTTAGTGGAATTTATTTTTATTTATTTATGTTACTATTATTTTTTGAGACAGAGTCTCGCTCCATCACCCAGACTGGAGTGCAATGGCACGATCGCAGCTCACTGCAACCTCCACCTCCTGGGTTCAAGCAATTCTCCTGCCTCAGCCTCCCAAGTAGCTAGGAATACAGGCACCCGCAACCATGCCCAGCTACTGTTTTCTTGTATTTTTAGTAGAGATGGGTTTTCGTCATGTTTGCCAGGCTGGTCTCAAACTCCTGACCTCAGGTGATCCACCCACCTCGGCCTCCCAAAGTGCTGGGATTACAGGCATGAGCCACCGTGCCCGGCCAGGAGGTTATTTTTAACATGTGTTGTAATGAGAGATATTGGCTAAGAATTTTCAAAATCTGGCAAGAGACATTCATCCAAAGCATTCGTAAGCTCTAGACTCCAAGTGGGATAAATACAAAGAAAATCACATCTATGTACAAATATAGCAAAACTACTGAAAGCCAAAAACAAAGAGAGAAATCTTAAAACCATTTGGAAGAAAAAAAAATTACTTTTGAATAAGCAGTAAGACTAACATCAAACTTTTAAACAAGAAGTATGAATAAAAAAAGACAGAAAAAGTGTGAAAACCAAGACACATTGGAATAATAACAGTAAAGTCCTTTTCAGGAGGGAGCACTTCCAGGAGTCAGCCTTTATATCTTTATTTTTCTTTTCGCTTTGCTTCCAAGTTATTTTTTAAATCATGAAACCACAGGACACAGAGCAAAGTAAATTTTTAAAATTGAAATATAATTAATCTACCATAAAATACAGCATTTTGCAGTGTACAATTCAATGACTTTTAGCATATTTACAAAGCTGTATAACTATCATCACTATCTAACTCTAGAATATTTTTACCACCCAAAAAGAAACCCTCAGTCACTCCCCATTTTCTCCTCCCCTAAACCCCTAGAAATCACTGATTTAGTTTTTATGGATTTGCCTGTTCTGGATATTTCATAGAAATGGAATCATAAAATATGTGGTTTTTTAAATGTTTGGCTTCTTTCACTTATTATAATGTTTTTCAGATTTATCTGAGTTGTAGCATGTATTCATTTCTTCATATGGCTAAATGATATAAATTATAGGGATATAGCACTTGCTTAAAAAAAAGTCCACTCATGGGTGGGAGGCGGGTGAGGATTGCAAAACCACCTACCAGGTAGAATGCTGATTACCTGGGTGACAAAATTAACGCTACACCAAACCTCCATGACACACAATTTACGCATGTAACAAACCTGCACGTGTACCCCCTGAACCTAAAATAAAAGTTGGAAAGGCAAATAAAATAAAATGTTCTTAATCTCTAGGAAAAAGCAAAGTCCATTCATCACTGGATGGATATTTGGTTTGTGTCTTAGTCTTTTTAGGCTTCTGTAACAAAAGACTTTAAACTCGGTAATTTATAAACAACAGAAGTTTATCACTCACAGTTCTGGAGGTGAGAAAGCCCAAGCTCAAGGTGCCAACTGATTCAGTGTCTGGTGAGGGCCCACTAGTCATTGATGGTGCCTTCTATGTATCCTCACATGGTGGAAGGGGTAAAGAAACTCCTTTGGGTCTCTTTTCTTTTGTTTCCTTCCTTCCTTCCTTCCTTCCTTCCTTCCTTCCTTCCTTCCTTCCTTCCT
>NW_012110375.1:419015-434361 GCF_000951045.1 Mandrillus leucophaeus | reverse complement strand
ATCTTGGCTCACTGCAACCTCTGCCTCCTGAGTTCAAGCGGTTCTCCTGCTTCAGCCTCCCAAGTAGCTGGGATTACAGGTGTGCACCACCACACCTGACTAATTTTTATATTTTTAGTAGAAACAAGGTTTCACCATGTTGGCCAGGCTGGTCTCAATCTCCCGGCTTTGGGCCTCTTTTATAAGAGTACTAATCCCTTTTATGTGGATGAAGCCCTCATGCCCTAATCACCTCCCAAAGGCACCACTTCTTAATACCATCACATTAGGGATTAAGTTTCAGCAGATGAATTTTGTGGAGACACAAACATTTAGACCGTAGCAGATTATTTTCATGCTTTGAAAAATAAATGTATGAGTTTATTTCTGAACTCTCAATTATATCCCACTGATTCATGCCTATTTATAAGCCTGCATGTTCTTTTTCTTGATAGTAGTTATCTACTCCTGATATTTATTTGATTATTGTCTGAACCTTCAAAAACATAAATTCTATGTTATCTACTGCTCATTGGTGTATCTCGAGAACCTAGAACAGTGCTTGCAATGTCGTAGGTGCTCAATAAATACATGATAAAGTTGAATTTTGGACATATTCTTCCATTTTTAATAATTTTTAAATATAATTTTAGAAAATTCTAAATATCCAATTGTATTTCTTCTAGTTATTCTTTGACTAATCTTATTATCTTTAATTTTTTACTTTTGCTCTTCAATTCATCATTTAAGATTTTTTCCAAATTGTTAACTAATTTTTCTAAAATTATTTATTTAATCATTCTTCCCTTTTACATGAATTTGTCATATTTTCATTAGACATCATATATGAAGAAATCATCATATATAGGAGAGGATAGGGAGAAACTAACTGCAAAGCAGATGAATTATAACTTGAACTATGGCCAAGCATGGTGACTCACACCTGTAATCTCAGCACTTTGAGAGACTGAGACGAGAAGATAGCCTGAGCCCAGGAGTTTGAGACCAGGTTGGGCAACAAAGCAGGATCTCTTCTCTACAAAAAAGAAAAAAAGGAAAAAAAGAAAAAGAGAGCAAGAAGAACTTGAACTCTTGAACTCAGATATTCTTATTTTTCCCACTCTGCTTTCTAGACTGTTTTGTCCTTTGGGACTATATTATTATTATGGTAGTATCTCTATATGGTAGAATTAGGCTTTTCATTTAATTTCTATCTCTTCCATAATTTTGTGGCTATCTTTGCCTTCTTCAAAAAAATTATTTAAAACATTTCAATACAATTAACAAAACAATATTTCTCACTGGTTTTGTAGTTGTAACTAACCTATATATTAAGTTGGGACAAACCGATACTTTTTTTTCTTTTTTTTTTTTTCCTGAGACAGAGTCTGTCTCTGTCACCCAGGCTGGAGTTCAGCGGCATGATCTCGGCTCACTGCAACCTCCGCCTCCTGGGTTCAAGCGATTCTCCTGCCTCAGCCTCCGGAGTAGCTGGGACTAAGGGTGACGCCACCACACCCAGTCAATTTTTGTATTTTTAGTAGAGATGGGGTTTTGCCATGTTGGCCAGGTTGATCTCAAACTCCTGACCTCAGGTGATCCAACTGCCCCAGCCTCCCAAAGTGCTGGGATTACAGGCATGAGCCACTGTGCCTAGTCTCAAACTGACATTTTTTGAAAAATTTGTCTTCCTGTATATAAATATGTGTCCTTCCATTTATTTAAGTCTCTCAATAAAGTTTTCTAAATGTTTTCATCTGATATTAATCCATTTCTCAACAAGCTACTCGTTGGTATTTTAAAAATTGCTATTATAAAAGATATATTGGCCGGGTGTGGTGACTCACGCTTGTAATCCTAGTACTTTGGGAAGCTGAGTAGAGTGAATCATTTGAGCCCAGGAGTCCAAGACCAGCCTGGGCAACATGGTGAAACCTCCATCTCTACAAAAACTACAAAAAATTAGCCGGGTGTGAGGATGTGTGGCTATAGTCCCAGCTACTTGAGAGGCTTAAGTGGGAGGATCACCTGAGCCTGGGGAGGTCGAGGTCTGAGTTAGCCATGACTGTGCTACTGTGCTCCAGCCTGGGCACAACAGAATGAGACCCCATCTCAGAAGAAAAAAGAAAAGAAAAGAAATATTCTTTGTTATTTTTCTTAGTTTGTTATATCTACTAGATGTTCTTTACAAAGTGAGAAAATCATCCTCTTAAAAGCACTAATAAGGTGGGGGGTGGTGGCTCACACCTGTCTGACCTCAGGAGTTCGAGACAACCCTGAGCAACATGGTGAAATCTTGTCTCCATTAAAATACAAAAAAATTAGCCGGGGTGGTGGGTGCACCAGTAGACCCAGCTACGCAGGACAGGAGGCTGAGTCATGACAATTGCTAGAACCCAGGAGGCAGAGGTTGCAGTGTGTTGAGATCACTTCATTGCACTCCAGCCTGGGCAACAGAGAAAGACTCCGTCTCCAAAAAAAAAAAAAAAAAAAAAGCATTAACAGATGTTTATCAGCTAATATTTATTGAAAATCCATTTCTGACATGGTTTTAAATGCAAATTTCATATTTTAAATATTTTAAGAACCTGTGTTATGTGTAAGGCACATCATCATCCCTGATGATGATTCCACATACACATTCGTAATTTAAGACTAACAGAAATTTTGTTATTCATATAATTTAATCAAAACTGCTATTAAAATGCATTCAGTTCTTTATAATTTAATAAGAACAAGATGCCTTTGTTCAGAATTAAAAACAGCCTGTCATAATCTGTTTTTTAAAGAAAATTTAAAAAGCATATTCTGGAAAGGCACTCTATGACAATACAGTAAAGGAAATACTGACTTTTAGAGGGTCTTCAGCAAAACATGCTAATTCTATTGCAATTCCTTGGTAAGAACCATTATTGGAGATGCAATTTACCATGTCCATTGTCTAATGATCCCATGGATATTGAATATACGCACACAGAGATATATTTTATGTAGCTCACGGCTGAAATGTGCATTTGTGCGACTCTGTTCTTCTGTTATTTTGTTACTCTGTACACATAGACATCCAAAAATGAATGTACAAGTATATAACATTTGTTTGTTAATTGTAAAAACTATTTTTCAGTAGAATTAAAATATGCATATGCTAAAATTAAAGCATTTCAATCAAAGTCAAGCTATCTCCTCGGAATAGGTCAGACAATTTTCACAACATCTGTGGGTCAGGCACTGGCTCTGCCCATAATTTAAAAAATAGTTTATTGTACTATACACTAGAAAAATGCATCAAGTTAGCATACATAAAGCATTATTTTATAAATATCTTGCATTGGGTAGGCAACATTTCTTGAAACAATCTGAAACTTACAGAAAACTTGTAAATATAGTACAAAAATTACTTTTTCTTAAACCGTTTGAGAGTAAATTGCCAGCCTGATGTCCCATCAGTTCCTTATACTTCAGAGTATATTTTCTACAACTGGGACATTCTCCTACATAGCTAAACACTCCTAAAAACAATCAAGAAATTACCATTGGTACTTTATTACCATCTAATCCTCAGACCTCGTTCCAGTTTCACCAAATGTTGGAATATTGTCCTTTAGAGCAAAAGGATCGATTTCAGAACCGTGTCTTAATTGTTAATATCACGTCTCATTAGTGTCCTTCAGCCCTGTCTTAGTTCAGATGGAATGGCTTAAACAATCAGCATTTATTTCTTACAATTCTGGAGGCTGAGAAATCCAAAATCAAGGCACCTGCAGATCTGATATCTGATGAGGACATCCTTCCTGGTTTATTGGGTGCTTTCTTGCTATATCTTCATATGGGGCGGCGGGGGGAGAGAGACAGAGAGAGGAAGCAAGCCTTCCTATCTCTTTTTTATGAAGGCACAAATCTCATTCATCCAGAAGTTCACCTTCATGACTTAATTACCTCCCAAAGGTCTCACCTCCTAATAGCATCTCACTGGGAGTTAGAATTTCAACATGTGAATTTGGGGAGGAAGACATAAAACATTCAGTCCATAACAAATTCAAAAACATTTCCTTAATCTTTCCATTATTTTCATGACCTTAACTCTTTTGAAAATTATAAGGCATGTTTGTATAATGTTCCTCAATTTGAGTTTGTCTGATGTTTTCTCATAATTAGATTCAGGTTATGCATTTTTGGGAGGGGCATCACAGAAGTCATGCTACATTCATTTTATTGGAACCTATCATGTGGAGAGCACAATTTCAATTTCTCCCATTGCTGATATTGTTTACTTTGATTACTTGATTAAGGTTGTGTCTGCCTGGCTTATCAACGCAAATTACTTTTCACCTTATAATTAATAAGCATTTTGTGGGGAAGTACTTTGGGATTATGTAAATATTCTATTTCTCATTAAACTGTCAGTTTATTCATTTATCATTTTATATCAGTATGATTCATCATTTACTATTAGTATGAAATCATAGCCTATTTCAACAGGCTGTAACCTATTGCTATCATTATTTATTTTGGTGCTAATATTCTCTGTGATTTTGACTGTGGGAACTTCATCAAGCATACTTTTCTGGTTCTTTTGTATACTTGTTTGTTTTATATGTCCCCACAATTATCTGATCACTTTTGCTTTCTGGCATAGGATATTTCAGATTTTGTGCTTTCTTGCCCCAGCTGAGAGATCAGTCATTTCTTCAAGGTGCCCTGGTTCCTTGAAGCAGAGTCTAATATTTAGAAGCTAAGATCAGGGTACTAGGTATGATCCTGGCTATTGGGATGTTTTAGGCCTCAGAATTGCTCAATGGACAGAGCTGGTGAATGTGTATATTTATATACACACATATAAATATATATATTCACATCTATATTTAGTTCTATAACCATCTATATATATTGAAAACTGTTGTTCACAGTGATTCCTCCAAATCCAGTTCAACACTACACAGTTTATTTTCATTTTCTCCCTTTCCATATTTGTGACTTCCTTCTCTGAGAGTGAGAAACTGAGCTAAATTATCCTTAGCATGTTCATTCGCTTCATTGATATCCCTGTATAAAACCAATCTCCATAGCTGCTGCTGCACCCCTCTTCTTACCATCTTTGGGCTCCAACATCCCACATCAATCTTCCCTTTCTTTTCTTTTTCTTTTTTTTTGGAGACTGGGTCTCACTCTGTTACTCAGGCTGGAGTGCAGTAGCGTGATCTTGGCTCACTGCAACCTCCACCTCCCAGGCTCAAGCAGTCCTCACACTCCAGCCTCCCAAGTAGTTGTGACCATCAGCCTCACAAAATGCTGGGATTACAGGTGTGAGCCACCATGCCTGGTCTACAGTCTCTCCTTTCTTTCTTTTTTTTTTTTTTTTTTTTCTTTTTTTTGAGACAGAGTCTCGCTCTGTCGCCCAGGCTGGAGTGCAGTGGCCGGATCTCAGCTCACTGCAAGCTCTGCCTCCCGGGTTCACGCCATTCTCCGGCCTCAGCCTCCCGAGTAGCTGGGACTACAGGCGCCCGCCACCTCGCCCGGCTAGTTTTTTTTTTTTTTTTTTTTTATTTCTTAATAGAGACGGGGTTTCACTGTGTTAGCCAGGATGGTCTCGATCTCCTGACCTCGTGATCCGCCCGTCTAGGCCTCCCAAAGTGCTGGGATTACAGGCTTGAGCCACTGCGCCCGGCCAGTCTCTCCTTTCTAAGCGATGACTTCCTCATATGGCTTAGGCTCCGACACCCTATGCCTGCCCCTTTCCCCATGGACTCCTCCTCACTGCACTAGGGTTCTGACTCCCCATGCTGGTTCACCCCTGGAGGACACCCTCCTGACCCCACCAGGTTCTGACTTTTCATCCTGAGCCTCCTCCTGTGTGGGCACCCTCCTCATCACACTTAGCAGATGACTCCCCTTGCCAGGCTGTCCCTCTGTGGTAATGCTCTTGTCACCATACCCAGGTTATAACATCCCAGCCTGGACCTTACACTGCAGAGACACTCTCATCATTGTTCTGGGGCTCTGACATCCTACTCCAGGCCATCCCCTTCAGGGAGACACCCTCTTGATACTGAGTATTAGAGCCTGACCAGGATGAAAAGAGAATTCCCAAAGAGAGGACGTCTAGGGTGGGAGTCAGAACCTGAGCAAGGTGAGGTGTGTGTCAGGCTCTGGCAGTCAGTCTCAGTGCTGAGCTGTTTCCTTGCATGGACCCCCTCCACATCTTGTGTAGGTTCTGACAGTCTATTCTGAGCTGCGTGGATCCCACCCCTGCACGTACCCTTTCCTCTTGAGCTCTTATACTCTCAGCCTCCCTTATTGTTAAGGACTGCAACAATCTTGAAAAAAGAACTAAATGTGAGGGTTTGCTCTTTCAGATATCAAAAGTTATTATAAAGCTACAGTAAATAAGGCCGTATTGTACAGAGGCAAGGGATAGTCAAATAGAATAATATAGAATGTTAAGACATGACTGTGCTCACATATGGTCACTTGTTAGAAGACAAAGATGGTCTGCAGAGCAGGGGGGAAAGGGTGGGCTTCAATAAGTGAAGTTTTCCTGTCCTCTTTAAGGAATCATTGCCTTCCATAAGGTTGTGAGGATACTGTCCAGTGTTATCATCTAGAAGCTATATTGTTTACCTTTCTTATTTATGTCTCCAATCCCCCCAAAATCAAATTTTTAGGCAGCTATCCATATAAGACAAAGAAAAGAAATGTGACCTCTACACAAAAGTCTTATATGGTTGTTGGGTACCTACTGAGAAAGAGTGTTATAAGAGGGTTAAGGTTGAGGCTCCAGATCTCTGAAGGCCTGACTTCAGAAGTTTTAACATTCACTTGATCCAGGGCTGCCCACCTGTGAAGAAGATTGAGGGAGTAGGAGCAAATCCTCAAGTGGTGCCGTTTTTGCTTCAGAATGGAATAGAAAAAGGTTAGTTTCTTGGCCAACAGAAACATATTCTGAACCATCCAAGTGAGATTTTGGAAGCAAAATTTCAAGAAAAAGAACTTTTGGCTCTGCCTCTTCAGGAAGGTAGATGCTGTCACAACATTATCAGAGAATAGGTCTAGTCCGTGAGGCCCATACTAGAGAATGGACCTCCTAATGAGAAAACAGCAGTAGTTGGTGACAAATTTCTCCAAATCCACCTCCGGGAAATGGAACTTTTTTTTTTTTGAGCTGGGGGTCTCGCTCTGTCTGCCAGGCTGGAGTGCAATGACAAGATCATAGTTCACTGCAGCCTCAACCTCCTGAGTTCAAGTAATCCTCCTGATTCAGCCTCCCCTGTATCTGGGGCTACAGGCATGTGCCACTATGCCTGGCTAATTTTTAAAATTATTTGTAAAAATGGAGGTCTCCCTATTTTGACTGGGCTGGTCTTGAGCTCTTGGACTTAAGCCATCTTCCTGCCTTGGCCTCCCAAAGTGCTGGGATTACAGGGATGAGCCACCACACCCAGCCGGAAATGGGACTTTTGGGAAACTACTATTCTCTCAGTGGGGCCTTAACAGCAAACAGAGAAAATGCTTTAGGCATTTTAGCTGATGCAAATTCAACTTTAAGGCATTATTGAGAAGCTAAAAAACCAAACCAAACCAAAAGGAATATAAGCTACATTTAGATATGTATATTTTATTTATTGATTGATGTATTTATTCTATAAATATTTATCAATTGTTGTAGCAAAGATTGGCCAGATGTTGATCAAACCAATTTTGTTTCATTCCTAAGGCCACAGCTGAACTACATTTTCTAGCAATCCTCAGAATAAGATGAGGTCATCGACTGAATTCTGGACAACGGAATGGAGTAGAGTGAAATTCATCACTCCCAGGTTTGGCCTGTCAAATCTCATGCACAATTCTGTACATTCATGTGCCAGCATCTCCTCAGGTGGGGACTCCAAGCACTTTGGAGTTGGTGGAGCCACAAGATGGATCTGAGATCTTTGCTAAGATAGGGTTTCCCTGGTTGGCCTATAGCTGACGATGACATAAGAGAGAAATACATTTTGATTTTCTTAAGCTCCCAAAAGTTTTGAGATTGTTTGTTACAGCCATTAGTCTTCCCTGATTAATACATATGCAATGCCTATTCTGTGCCAGCCTTATTCTGGGTACTAGGGATGCAATGGGAAACAAATAAGAGAGACATGGTTCCTCCTCTCACAGGAGATACCTTATAAAAGGGGTGGCACACAATAAACAGTGACAACTTACATTTGCATGGTGCTTTACTGTTTACAAAGTGCTTTCATGGGCACCAACTCATTTAATTTTTTTTTTTTTTTTGAGATAGAGACTTGCTCTGTTGCTCAGGCTGGAGTGCAGTGGCGCAATCTCGGCTCACTGCAACCTCCGCCTCCCAGGTTCAAGTGATTCTCCTGCCTCACCCTCCCGAGTAGCTGGGATTACAGGTGCATGCCACCACACCTGGCTAATTTTTTTTTATCTTCAGTAGAGACGGGGTTTCTCCATGTTGCCCAGGGTGATCTCGAACTCTCAACCTCAGGTGATCCACCTGCCTCGGCCTCCCAAAGTTCTGGGATTACAGGAGTGAGCCACTGTGCCTGGCCCGATTTTTATAACAGTATTTTACAGATAAGGAAACAAAAGCTCAAAGATTTTAAGGGTCTTGTATGAGACAAGGAATTAGGAACTACACACATGAATCAGTTTTCTGGCTCCCAATCCATTACTCACGATGATTCTAAGTATGAAGATATGACAGACCAAGGAAAGTGCTAATCCTTGTCAGAAAATTCCATTATTCAATTTTATGTCTTAAAATAATGTATTCTACAGAAGTGTAAGACTATTCATGGCAGCATTGATTGTAAGGGCAAAATATGGAAAATAAAGATTTAAATATCCGTTGGCAAGAGAATACACATATTGTGATATATTCAGAGAATAGAAAATCATATGGTAGGGAAAATAAAGAAATTAGGGATTCAAGTATCCCCAATTTCAAGGTGAATCTCACAATCATGTTGAAGAATAATGAAGGCAAGATGAAGACTACGGAGTATAATGCCGTTACAAAGGTTAAGGTCTTCCTAGGAATGATAAACACCAAATTTAGGATAGTGACTCCACAGAAGAGGAAGAAGGCAGATGCAATCGGAGAGGGTTACGCTGAGGAGATCAACTGTATTTGCCATATTTCACTTCTTAAGCTGGGTGGTGAATACAACATTATTCTGGATTATCTTTTGTTCGTCTGAATCCATTTTCCACCTTCTCATTTCTGCCCTCTGTCCTGAGAAGCTGACTTGTGTGGACTTCTGTAGGATCAGTGGGCTCCTTGTCCCAGCTTTCAGAGGATCATAAGGTGGAAGAGAATGAAGTCTCAGCTTCCTGACCTTTTAGGATGACCTTGGCCTGGCCAGGTCTCTTAAGCAGAGGTCATATCTCCTGTTTGGCGGCCCTCTCTACCCAGCCCACTGTGAGTTTTGGTAATTGCCCAGTCCCCTTGTGCCTGCAAGGCCAGAAATGGAAATGTCCTATTGTTAACACTGAGTTACCGCACCATTCCTTACAGTTTTCCAAAACCCTGCCACCCAAGCTGGAGTGTGGTGGCTGGATCATAGCTCACTGCAGCCTGGAACTCCTGGGCTCAAGCAATCCCAGGGAGCTGAAGCTAAAGGCTTATGCTACCACATGTGACTAATTTTAATTTTTTGTTTTTATTTTTTTAATTTTAATTTTTAGTATCTTTTTTTGAGATGGAATCTCGCTCTGTCGCCCGGGCTGGAGTGCAATTGTGCGATCTCAGCTCACTGCAACCTCCGCCTCCAGGGTTCAAATGATTCTCCCACCTCAGCCTCCCCAGGAGCTGGGATTACAGGCACTCGCCATCATGCCTGGATAATTTTTGTATTTTTGTAGACATGGGGTTGCACCATGTTGTCTGGGCTGGTCTCGAACATCCGCCCACCTCGGCCTCCCTGAGTGCTGGGATTACAGGTGTGAGCCACTGCACCTGGCCTTTTTTTTTTTAAGGAGATGAGGGTCTTGCTATATCGCCCAGGCTGGCCTGGAACTCCTGGCCTCAAGCCATCTTCCTGCCTCAGCCTCCCAAAGTACTGGGATTACAGGTAATTTGAAAAGAATGAAGAGTTTAATCGAGACTATAGCCATCTTGAATTAAGGAGCAGAGGAGGGGGCAAAGAAAAAGAAGAGACTATAGTTGGACATGGTGGCTTGCACCTGTAATCCCAACACTTTGAGAAGCTGAGGTGGGAGGATGGCTTGAGGCCAGGAGTTGGAGACCAGTCTGGGCAACATTTGGGGACTCCGTCTGTATAAAAATTAAAAACAGCTGGGCGCAGTGGCTCAAGCCTGTAATCCCAGCACTTTGGGAGGCCTAGACGGGCGGATCACGAGGTTGGGAGATCGAGACCATCCTGGCTAACACAGTGAAACCCCGTTTCTACTAAAAAATACAAAAAACTAGCCAGGCGAGGTGGCGGGCGCCTGTAGTCCCAGCTACTCGGGAGGCCGAGGCAGGAGAATGGCGTAAACCCGGGAGGCGGAGCTTGCAGTGAGCTGAGATCCGGCCACTGCACTCCAGCTTGGGCGACAGAGCGAGACTCCGTCTCAAAAAAAAAAATTAAAAACAAAATAGCTGGGAGTGGTGGTAAGTACTTATAGTGTGAGACATTCTTATTTGAGCCCAGAAGCTCAAGGTTACTGTGAGTCATGACTGAGCCATCGCACTCCAGCCTAGGGGACAGAGTGAGACCCTGACTCTAAAAGAGATGAACAGAAATACCATTTTATTCATTTGGTATTACCCAGCTTGAGAGTGCCATCTGTGTTTTTGCTGGGTTGCTGAGTTCTGACTGATAGAATAGATACTCTCTCTCTTTTTCTCTCTCCAGACACACAAATCTTTTTTTTTGCATATTTGACATAATGTGCTAACAAGTTGAGAAGAAAAAACTTTTATTTTTAATTTTTGATACAAGGACTTGTTCTGTAGCCCAGGCTGCAGGGCAATGGTGTGATCATAGCTCACTGCAACCTCAATCTCCCAGGCTCAGGCGATCCTTCTGCCTCAGCCTCCTAAGTAGCTGGGATGACAGGTGTCCACTACGATGTCCAGCTAATTTTTAAAATTTTACTTTTAGGCTGGGCACAGTGGCTCACGCCTGTAATCCCAGCACTTTGGGAGGCCGAGGCGGGTGGATCACATGAGGTCAGGGGTTTGAGACCAGCCTGACCAACATGGAGAAACCCCATCTCTGCTAAAAATACAAAATTAGCAGGGAGTGGTGGCACATGCCTGTAATCCCAGCTACTTGGGATGGAGGCTGAGGCAGGAGAATTGCTTGAACCCGGGTTGCAGTGAGCCAAGACTGTGCCATTGCACTCCAGCCTGGGCAACAAGAGTGAAACTCTGTCTCAAAAAAAAAAAAAAAAAAATTTACTTTTAGCAGAGATGAGGTCTCGCTATGTTGCCCAGGCTGGTCCCAAACACTGAGCTCAAGTGATCCTCCTGCTTTGGCCTCCCAAAGTGCTGAGATTGTAGGTGAGAGCCGCCATGCCCAGCCAAACACTTCTTGAGCACCTATTATATATCAAGCATTGTGCTAGGGTTAAGGTTTGGAGATAAAGAGAAAAATAAATTAAATCTCTTGTTACAAGGAAGTCACAGTCTAGTAGGAGACACAGGTGAAAAATTAAAGGTAATGAAGTATAGTCGCTAAAAACATGGGATTTGTAGTCTGAGAAACCTGAACTCAATTCTAGGCTCTGTTACCTATTGGCTATGTGACCTTGGGCTACAGAAATAAAAATGGGATTACTACTGGTACCTTCCTTATAGGGTAGTTGTGAAGATTAAAAGTAAAAGCACTAGTATCTATACTTTTACATCTCACTAGTTATGTGTTGCTTAACCATGGGGATATGCTCTGAGAAATGCATTGTTAGGTGATTTTGTGGTTGTGTGAATATTATAAAGTGTCCTTACACAAACCTAGGTGGTATAGCCTACTACACGGCTGGCTGTATGGTGCACAGGCAGTCTATTGCTTTGAGGTTACAAACCTGTACAGCATGTTACTGTACTGAATACTGTAGGCAATTGTAACACAGTAGTATGTGTGTATCTAAACGTATCTCAACATACAAAGGTCCAGTAAAAATATGGTATAATAATCTTATGAGACCATTGTTGTTGTATATGTGGTCTGTCATTGACCCAAGTGTTAGAATGTCATACACATGTATGTATATGCCTAGGATATATTATGTCCTTAATAAATATTACCTAAAATTATTGTCAATTGTAGCAATAGCACTTTGTACTTGGTTTAGAGGTAGCACAGAGGAGGCACTGATTAAATAGAGCTAAGGAGGTCAGCAAAAGTTTAATGGGTGAAGTGATGTCAGAGCTGGATCTTAAGGAAATAGTACTTTCACCAAGAGATCAAATGGGGAAAGGCAATCCAGACAGAGGAAACAACATGTATAAGAACGTGGAAGAATGAAATAGCACTATGTGTTCAGGAAAACATGAGCATATTGCTGTTGCTAAATGGTCAAGACCTAGGCATGAAAAATAATGAGATGAGGCTGAGTTAAGTGGAGGTATATAGAAAGAGCCTGGATTGGACTTGATCCTGCAGTTGTGCATCTAGGAAGAATTTTTAATTCTAATTTTTAATTTTTAGCACCATTTACTTGCTTTTGAGAGGAAGAATTTCTAAAACTTTATTTTATTTTAAAATAATTTCAAAGCTGTAGAAAAGTAGCAAATTGAAAAAATAAAGAACTCTGGTATACCCAGGTTCTCCAATTTTTAATGTTCTCTCACATTTGTCTTATCATTCATTTCTCTTTCTGACTCCCACTATGTGTAACTGTCAAAAATCAGGGAATTCATAAGCATACAATGCAACCTAATTTCCTTTATAGCAAAAACATTTCTTTCTTTTGATCCAAAAATCCAAACCATGATCATGTGTTGCATTTAGCTGTCACGACTCTTCAGTCTCTTTGAATCTGGAAGAGTTCTTCAAATCTTTGTCTTTTGGGACATTGGCATTTTGAAGAGTATAGGTCAATTATATTGCAGAATGTGTTCAGCTTGGGTTTGTCTGATATTTCCTCGTGATTACAGTCATTTATGCATTTTTTTCAAGAACACTGCAAAAGATAATGCTGTATTCTCCTCAATGGTTCATATAGAGAGGGTACAATGTCTATTTGTCACATTATTGGTGATTTTCACTTTGATCACAATAAAGAGAGTATCTCCCAGGTCTCTCCACTTTAAAGTTACTATTTTTCCTTTTTAAATGATAAATGCTTTGTAGAGAGTTACACTGAGATATGTAAAAGTATGGCAAACTATATAAAGAGTAAAAGACAGTGAAAACTCTTAACGTGGCAATTCCACTTTTAAGACTATATCTGAAGGCCTCCTCGCCTCACGCCTGCATGCAGGCTGCATGCCTGCTCATCCCAGCACTTTGGGAGGCCAAGGCGGGTGGATGGCTTGAGACCAGGAGTTCGAGACTACCCTGGGCAACATAGGGAGACCCTGTCGCTATTTAAAAAAAAATAAAGAATATATCCTAAGTAAATAAGGATGTATGTAAAGTTTTAGGTAAATGGATAGTCACTGAAACCTTGTTTATGATAGATAACAATTTAAAATAACCTATATATCTATTATTAGTGGATTTGGTCCAGTAAATTACCCATACAATAGAATATTATACAGACATTAAAATTATGTGGTAAAAGTATAATTGATGGCAATAAAGAATGTGTGCAGTGGCTTATGCCAGTAATCCCAGCACTTTGGGAGGCGGGGGTGACAGGATCACTTCAGCTTAGGAGTTCAAGACCAGCCTGGGCAACACAGCGAGACCCCCATCTCTACAAAAAAGGGAAAAAATTAGCTGGGCAAGGTGGCATGTACCTGTAGTCCTAGCTACTCCAGAGGCTGAGGCAGAAACATCACTTGAGCTCAGGATGTTGAGGATGCAGTTAGCTGTGAACACCACTGCACTCCAGCCTGGTTGACAGAATGAGATGCTATCTCAAAGAAAAACCAAACAACAAACAAAAAGTTCACATCATAGTAACTGAATAAATCAGGTAAGTAAACTACTTTACATGGTGTGGTACAGTTTTTATTTAAAAAATATTTTATATATACATACATACTTATACCGATTTTTCTGTTTTCTTGTATACAAAAGTGTATGTACGTATGCATGTAAACATTTCTACTCCTTGATTTTATTACATCATTCGTACTGCTTATATTGCAAAACTAAGTTCTTTTTTTTTTTTTTTGAGACATGGTCTTGCTCTGTCGTCTGGGCTGGAGTGCAGTGGCGGGATCATAGCTCACCATATCCTTGACTTCTCAGGTTCAACGGATCCTCCTGGCTCAGCCTCCTCAGTAGCTAGGACTACAGGTGCCCACCGCCACGCCCAGCTAATTTTTTAGTTTTTAGTTTTAGTTTTTGTAGAGACGGGGTTTTGTCATATTTCCACGCTGGTCTCGAACTCCTGGCCTCAAAGAATCCGCGGGCCTTGGTGCCCTGGATGCCCTGGCCTCTCAAAGTGCTGGGATTGATTACAGGCGTGAGCCACTGCTCCTAGCCAAAACAAAGTTCTTAAAAATAAAAGTAATATGAGCTTTTCTGGTGTATTAAGTACGGAGAAGCTAAAAAAATACAGTAAGATAACAAAGTTCACAGCCTTTTGTGATCAGTAAATGCTAGTTTTTCGCTCCTCCCTAGTAACAGGGAGGCACTCAAGCATGAGTTACAACACGGCAGACCTGGAATACAGATGAAAAGATTGAGGCAACAGGTTCGCAGAGGAAGGCCTCTGTAGCTTCTTTCGACTCTGACATTTCAGGATCAGCACAATTCTCCCCTATTTACCGCGGAAGCAATCAACTGGGATAATACAAACAATTATTATTTGTATTGAATACCTGATAGTTGTGTTACTATTACTAGCGCTATCGTTTTTGAAGGGGGTTGGTGGTGTGGAAAAAAAAATCGGGCAGGAGGGAGGGCAGATATGAATTCCAGCCCAGCTTCTCGTTGACAGTTCTATGGCTCTCCTTTCTGTGAATGAGCGGTGGTCTTTAGGCCTCAGACCTGACAATGTCAGTGAGAAACAGAACTTAACCCAGGGGACTGTTCTCCAAGGAGCGTCCGGGGGGAACCAACGCAGAGGAGCGCAGCGCCCTCTCCAGCCGCCTGCGGGTGTCGGGGATGATCAGGGCTCTTGGGTGTTTGTCAGTGAGGACAACTGCCTTATCAGACTGTAGGCACAGAGAGTGCGCCGCGAGAGGGCGGCTCCTCACAGCCAGGCGCAGGCAGGTCGCGCTCTGCGCTGGCCGACG
>NW_012110375.1:400689-414365 GCF_000951045.1 Mandrillus leucophaeus | reverse complement strand
GAGGCTGCCGGGCCGTCCGTCGGGTCCCTGCGGGGTGGGGGGTGGAAGCGACCCGCCGGTCTCTGAGAGATGGGTGGCCGGAGGACGGTCGGAGTAGCAGAGAGGAGGAACAGAGGGGAGAAACGCTAGGTAGGTCCAGCCCCACTTCTTTGTGCTTTGCTACCGTGCGTTGACACTTAAGCAACTTTGGGGGTGGGGAAGGGAGAGGTCTGTGTAATTCGTTCTTTTCCCTCGGTATATAAAATTATTAATTTACTAAACTGTAAGCTAACGGGATGAGTCACCTGTGACTGAATTTCCCAGAGTGAAAAGGACAGTTCCATTGAGGGTTAGGCGTGAAGGCTGTAATGTGTTTTAGTAAGTTTTGTGCAGTAGAGTAAACCCTGCGTTGAATGGGGTCCTGACTGAAGCGCGTGCTCCTGTTTCTGTTTACTGAAGAGTAACTAGTGTTGCTGCTGCATTTCGAGACCCAGGGTGAGGGCTGGGCGGCAATAGTATGGCTCTTACAGTCCAGGTTTACTGAAGAGAGGCACATGAATATTGAAATATTAAATTGGTAGTGTCCTGTGGGGAGGAGAGCAGGAATAAAGAGAAGGCCTGATTGGGGCCCTGCTCTTGCCAATTACTGTGCGATCTTGAATTAGTAAAGTTACTTAATCTTTCTGAGTTCCAGTGTTACCCTGTACAGAGGGGATGATTATAGCTTTCTTTGTAAGTTTCACAAGCTTCTTCTGAAACCCAAACTATCCAAGGAACGTGAAATGCTGTTATAATGTAAGACCTTTTATTTTTTCAAGGATTGTAGTACAATTTAACTCTGCCATAAATAAAAATATGAATAAGAGTGAAGGCAGACATATGAACACAATACAAATAATAAAAGTAGTTCCCAACATAAAACATATAAAAACGTAAAGATATAAATAAATACAATTTTTATGTCACAGTGCTTGTAGATAAGCCATTGCAAGAGGTCTTAGCTGTGTTATATCGTCTTGTTTTTAGATAGGATATGATCCTTGACCTTGTTAGTATCATTTGGAAAAACTTGCACGTGGAGGAGTGTTGCTTGATCTAAAAATAGCATTACTCAACAATCTAAAGGATCTGTGCTAGGTTTAACACGTTGAGCATTACTCATGTTAAACCTAGTACAGGTCCTTTAGATTCTTTAAAATTTCCAAATTCTATCCTTTTGTGGCCTGTGTGGGACCTGAACTTAAGAAACAGTGGTTGCTTTTGACATTTGTGTACCATCTGAGTAGAATAACTTTAAAAGTAGGTGGCATTTTGAATTAATATCTCTGACCCTCTTCTGTTAAGATTTTAAAAAGGTAGCATGAAACACACATTCATGAAACAGGTAGAAAGAAGGTTGAATCATTGGGGTTTGTGGGAAAATGCTAGACACATTTGCGAAAACAAAACATTCAGGGTTTATTCCGTGTATTAGGGTTTGAGGTATTTACATGTTGGATTCTGCAGGTATATTTCTGGTATCGCTGTTAGACATGCACTCAAATATTCCCAGAGTGGCTGTCCCAACTGTCTCTTTTTCTTCTTTTCTCTTACCACCTCCTCGGGTCAACTTTTAAAATTTCCCGCCAAATCAGTTGTCGTAGTCTCTTAATTTATTTCTCTACTGTAATTCCTCCCCTTGCAAACAGACACCCACAAAAAACCCTATCTCAAACAAAACCTTTTGTACAGAAGTTGTTTTTCCCGCAGTCTGATTATGCATATCCCTCATTGCTTTCAGGATTCCAGCCCCACATTCAGGGCCCCTCTTCTGAGTCTCTTGCTCTAGCCAAAAGCTGTGTTTATATTCTTTCCTTTCCAAAATGTCACCTGTCTTCTGAAATCACAGCTGTTTCCTCAATCCCATCTTGAGAACTTGATCAAGTCACTGTAACTTATCCTAAGCCACTTTATACATCTGTGATGAAATATGGGCTTGGCCAGGCATGGTGGCTCACGCCTGTAATCTCAGCGCTTTGGGAGGCCTAGGCGGGTGGATCACCTGAGGTCAGGAGTTTGAGACCAGCCCGGGCAACATGTCAAAACCGTGTCTCTACAAAAAATACAAAAATTAGCCGGACGTGGTGGCACACGCCTGTAGTCCCAGCTACTCAGGAGGCTGAGACACAAGAATCACTTGAACCTCGGTGCTGGAGGTTGCAGTGAGCCGAGATTGCACCATTGCACCGCACTCTATCCTGGGCAACAGAGCAAGACTCCGTCTCAAGAAAAAAAAAACACAAAAAACCAAAAAGAAGAAATTAGGGATTTTCCTTAACACTCCTCTGATCACTAGGATGATCTTTATTCTTTCTACTGCTCTGGTTCCTGGCCTGGCTGTCTGGCCAGCTTGTCTTTGGGAACAAACAGAACAAAACTGCGAGAGGCCTTTCTGATGCACCATTAACAGAAGTAAGGCATTCCCAGTTACTCTGTCACACCACCTTGTTTATTCCTCTGTGACCTTTTGTACAATCTATGATTACTTCACTTGTTAGAAAAATGAGGATATCTTTTTTTTTTGTTTTTTTTTTTTTTTGAGACGGAGTCTCACTCTGTCGCCCAGGCTGGAGTGCAGTGGTGTGATCTCGGCTCACTGCAACCTCTGCCTCCTGGGTTCAAGTGATTCTCCTGTCTCAGCCTCCCGAGTAGCTGAGATTACAGGTGCGCACCACCACGCCTGGCTAATTTTTTTTGTGTTTTTAGTAGAGATGGGGTTTCACCGTGTTAGCTAGGATGGGTCTCTAACTCTTGACTTTGTGATCCGCCTGCCTCGGCCTCCCGAAGTGCTGGGATTACAGGCATGAGCCACCGCACCCAGCCTAGGATGTTTAATTTTAAGGAAAGCTTTCGTTCTTTAGAGGAGTACAACCAGTTTTACTTGAAAATTGAGTTTTCCAAGAGTTCTTGATGTTTGATTGTATTTATTGATAGCAGTGTTCCTTCCTATTTAATAGTTCGTGTATGTCTTTTTCATTTGTGTGTAAGAATTTTTTGAGGACAGAGGGTGTGTTTTACTTATTTTTGTATTTTCCAGAGTGTCTTGCCCACAGTAGACCTCCCTCATTTCCTTAAATGAAAGAAAGGAGATCAGTGGGCTTGCAATGGAAAACAAAGAAATTCTGTATTTACATTATCCTTTGTAAACACTGAATAGTATGCTATATTGTGGATATACTGTCATTATTTGCTTATGGTTGAATTTAGTAACTTTTCAGTTTTTTAGCTGATATTTGTGAATAGCATAGGGCAGTTGCTGTCTTCTCTGGTTAGAGGATCAGCTGGAAGGGACCTGAGTGATATGTAACTATTTGTATTTATAACACATAAAAGGTAGTAAGCAGAGTGTAAGTGGAAGGAGACCTGGATTTTGCTCCCATGTGCTTGGATAAGTCCCTCCTATGCCTAATGAAGCATCCTCTTCAATGGAGTTGAGTGGAAGGTGACTTAAGAGAGCATCCAGAGTGCCTAGTAGAGCATATAGTAAATTTGGGCCTTATTATGCATATAACCTCATATGTAATGTTTTAAAATCAGTACCAAGGAGGGCTTAAAAATCTTTGAGGAGAAATGTTACTTGTTTGTGAACATTTTTGACAAATCCAACCATAGGTTCTTTCAAAGAAGTGGCAGGTAACATGATTAACTGAATCCAAGAAGAAAGTCTCTCTCTCTCTCTTTTTTTTTTTTTTTTAAAAAAAAAAAAATTTTTTTTTTTTTTTTTTTTTTTTTTTTTTTGAGTTGGGGTCTTACTCTGTCAACCCAGGTTGAAGTGCAGTGGCACAATCTTGGCTCACTGCAGCCTTCACCTCCCAGGCTCAAGTGATCCTCCCACCTCAACTTCCCAGGTAGCTGGGAACACCAGTTTGAGCCACCACACCTGGCTAGTTCTTTGTGTTTTTGGTAGAGATGGGGTTTCACCATGTTGCCCAGGCTAGGCTTGAATTCCTGAGTTCCACTTTGCCTCGGCCTCCCAAAGTGCTGGGATTACAGGCGTGAGCCACTGCACCCAGCTGGAATAAAGTCTTGTTGAGCATCTTGTAGGTTGGAGTTAGAAGGTAGGGAAGAAATTGCCCTTATAACATGCAGTATCTTTGAAATGCAACCCTGTCCTCTGAAATTTTCTCTTTCAGTAACAACGTTCCCACCAGTGCAGTGTTTCTGGAATTCATCTTCATTAAAGGAGATATTATCATGTTCTGCTTTTTTATTTATAGGGATTTTCTTTAAATTCCTCATATCACTTTAGACCACCCTTAAACACTGCTGTAAGTTAGCTGAGTTTAGGTACAAATGTCATAGCTTCTTATAAGCAAAAAGATAGGATGGAGGTAAAGAGAAATTACGAGTCTTTTTAAAACAAAAATAATTCATGAATTATTTATTGTAGAAAAATAGAAAATATACGTGAAGGTAATCAGTTACCCAGAGATGATTTCTATGAAATTTTGGTGTGTATTCTTAAGAACATATTTGCATATTTATTCATGTGCACATAGTTGTGTATGTTTTTACAAAAATGGCAACCATAATACATATAATGTCAGATAATTTTCTCATCCTTATGTCTTAACCAGTGTTTTGGTAGTGTTATGTCGTGGCTACATTTACATGATTCTTTATAAAGACTGTTATGGGTGTACTGTCATTTATTTATTGACTTATAGTTGAATTTAATTTCTTTTCCATTTTTTAGCTGCTGTTTAACTACTCTTAAATCAATGTTCCTCGAAAATTAAAATCATCTTGACTTAAGAACGTATAATAATGGTACATGATTTGGTGCATGAACCCAGAATTGAACCATCCTAAACTAATTCTGTATCCTTGTCCAGAACGGTGGTTCTCACAGTGTAGTTAGTGGATTATTGTTGGTTTGAGGGCCTTCTGGTCATCTATGAAGTTTTGGCATGAAATATACATATATTACAGTAGAATTTGTAAAACAACAACAAAAAACAGGCATCGTTTGGCTGATAGGCAATCAAAAGTTATACAAGTCTTTTGTTACCTTTTTGGAAATTGAAGTGCTATAGGAACTGTGATCTTACATTGCTCATTTGGTTTGTGGGTTGAAATCAAGTTTTAGTCATGTTTTTTAAGGTGAATCTTTTTCATGTTTAGCATAGCTGCAAAATTTTAGTTAAGTTTTAGTAAATTTGGTAGGGGTGACAGACATAAGTGCATAGCTAAGCTCGTTCCAGCTCTAGATATTCGGAAGAAAGGCAGTGGCATGGTAACTGCTTCTGTAATTGTCTTTGGTATTACTGCAATAGCAAACCCTTTTAGATAGATATTAAATAGGCAGAAATACTTTATAAAGCAACCATTGAGCTTCATTCTGTATTAAATGTTTAATGTAATGGAATATAAATGTAATTACAACCCTTTCTGCCTGATCTGAACTTCGCCTGACCTCACAGTTTTAACATGAAGCATTCTTTTATTCATGCTTGGGCAGGTAGTGCTCCCAGCTCAACAATTATAAGTCTTTTACTTTGATTTCCTTGATTGGTATCAGTCTTGTCTCTGGCTTTGAATAAAGAGCAATTCAAAACACTCTGTAAACCAGACCTGCCTTTCTCACTCTGTGTGTGTGTGTGTGTGTGTGTGTGTGTGTGTGTGTGTGTCTCTCCTTATGGATGAAACTAGGATAGGGACTGTGTGTGTGTGTGTGTGTGTGTGTGTGTGTCACCTTATGGATGAAACTAGGATAGGAACCCCGTGGAATTTCTTATGCTTTATAAGTTCTCTCCTGTTTTTATCTTCAGTAACCTGACTTATTGCAAGGCTTAGTAAAGATTTCTTCCTGATATACCAGAGCTGTGCCATGTCTGTTGGAAAGCATTTCTAAAAACCCTGTTAAGGCCAGGCGTGGTGGCTTATTCCTGTAATCCCAGCACTTTGGGAGGCTGAGGTGGGCAGATCTCTTGCTACGAAATCAGCCTGGTCAACATGGTGAAACCCCGTCTCTACTAAAAATACAAAAATTAGCTGGGTGGTGATGATGCATGCCTGTAATCCCAGCTACTACTCAGGAGGCTGAGGCACAAGAATCTCTTGAACCCGAGAGGTGGAGGTTGCAGTGAACTGAGATTGTGCCACTGCCCTCCAGCCTGGGCAACAGAATGAGACTGTGTCTCAAAAAAAACCAAAAAAACAAAAAAAAAACAAACCAAGAAAAACCCCTGTTAATTGGGGTCTGCTGTCTGCTAATGTGGCATTTATCTGGGTCACAGGCTCAAGCCTTTAAGGAGTGGTTAGGATATAAATGATAAGTGAAATTATAACTTTAGCAATTTCCCTTGCAACAGAGACTTCTCCGTGTTTTGAATGTGTGTTTAATGATTCTGCTGTGATTTAAGTGCAAAACGCAAACCAATCTTTGCATCACATTCTGAAGGTTAACCCTGTCTTATCCAGCAAGTTACAGGCTTAATCATTCAATAAAATAGGTAAATGTAAGTTCTGTTAGGTTTTAGAAATGTCATAGCTTTTTTTTGTCTTCTGAGTGGGGATTTATGTTATTACTGATTATTTCACTAACTGGTAATAGGGATGGGATTGACTGTTCGAATACTGATAGCTTCTTTACTAAACAAATGATAGAGAAAAATGTAAATGTTGTTATATGAATAATTTAATATTGCTTTTGAATTAAAATTTTAAGGACTATAAAGTCAGGATCTATAGATGTTTGTTTTCTAAATTGTTTTTGATACTGAGTAGAATAAAATATGAGTAAATGTTTGGGAAAAACTCAAACTTTTTTCCCGCTGTTCTCATACCACAACAGTCATCAACACAGAAGACTTCTGTAACCCAAACGTATGGGGGTTTCTCCTTACCACCAAGCGAGCAATCATTTCTGCAGTGGACACCAACTGGGTGTCTTTTAGTTCATTTCCTACCCTGTTTGACTGGATATAATGTCAGATCCCACAGATTGAGGGCTTAGTCCTCAAAATTGCCCCATTCTCACCCCGTTCAGATACCAGTCATGAGTTTCGGCTTCTGGAACTTAAAACTTGACTGGCCTCAAGTTGGGGTTACCATGGCCCCCGCTTTGGGTTTGGTTAATTTGCTAGAGCAGCTCACAGAACTCAGGAAAATACTTATTTTACTAGTTTATTATAAAGGATATTGCAGAGGATACAGATGAAGAGATGTATAGGGTGAGGTATTGGGGAAGGGATGCCGAGCTTCCACGAGTTCAGTGTTCAGCTAGCTATTTGGAAGCTTTCTGAACCCAGTCCTCTTGAGTTTTTATGGAAGCTTCATTCCTTCATGGTATGGGGTGGAACCCTCTCTGGAATGAGTGTCTTATGACCCACATCAGAAAGGTGGGGGGTTGGGGTTAGAGACCTGCCTTCAGGTAGGGTGAAAGGAAGAGAGGAGAAGGCTGGAGAGAGTCTGTTTCCTGAGGCCTAAAGCACCCAACGTTATAACGAGACTGCAACAAGGCTAGGGAAGTTATTAGCCAAGGAACTGTGGATGTATACACACACACACACACACACACACAGTAACACAACAAATCATCCACGGGATCTAAAGAAGCATGATATAGTAAATGCCTATATACCTACCATCTAACTTACTAAAAAGAACATTACCAGGAAAACGAGTGAAAACAGAAGGCTCCTTTGTCTTTGTCCCTCATCCAAGAGGTATTCCATACCCTGAATTTTTTTGTGAACAAAATGATTACATGTATTCTTCTACAACATGCCTTTTTGTGTCATTATGTTCCTGAGATTTATCCATGTTTCATTGTAGCTCTGGTTTGTTCATTTTCATTGTTTTCACTGCTATGTGATATTCCAATCAATTAATGTATCATAACTTTTTCATTCTTCTGTCAGTGGAAATTTGGGTTGTTACAGGTTTTTCTATTATAAATAGCGCTGCTCTAGACATTCTTGTGCCTGATTCTTGGTGCCTATTTGCAAGAATTTCTCTTGGGTATGCCCCTTAGGAGAAAATTTTTTGGGTCGTAGGACATATGTTTAGCTTTACTTTGATGATACCAGATTGTTTTCCAAAGTGGTTGTGCTTCAAAATAAATAAATGGGACATAATTAAACTAAAAAGCTTCTGCACAGCAAATAATAATATAATCATCACAGTAAACAGACAGCCTGTAGGGAAAAAATATTTGCGAACTATGCATCTGACAAAAGACTAATACCCAGAATCTACAAGGAACTCAAACAAATCAGCAAGAATAAAAATCAAATAATCTATCAAAAAGTGGGTAAATGACCTGAATAGAATTTTCTCAAAAGAAGATATGGCCAACAAACATATAAAAAAATGCTCAATATCACTAATCATCAGGGAAATGCAAATTAAAACAGCAATGAGATACCACCTTACTCCATCTAGAATGGCCATTACTAAAAAGTCAAAGAACAATGGATGTTGGCATGGATGTGATGAAAAGGGAATACTTGGGCCGGGCGCGGTGGCTCAAGCCTGTAATCCCAGCACTTTGGGAGGCCTAGACAGGCGGATCACGAGGTCGGGAGATCAAGACCATCCTGGCTAACACGGTGAAACCCCATCTCTACTAAAAAAATACAAAAAACTAGCCGGGCGATGTGGCAGGCGCCTGTAGTCCCAGCTACTCGGGAGGCTGAGGCAGGAGAATGGCGTAAACCCAGGAGGCGGAGCTTGCAGTGAGCTGAGATCCGGCCACTGCACTCCAGCCTGGGCAGCAGAGCGAGACTCCGTCTCCAAAAAAAAAAAGAAAAGGGAATACTTAAACGCTGCTGGTGGGAATGTAAATTAGTACAACCACTATAGAAACCACTGGGTATCCATCCAAAGGAAGAGAAGTCATTATATAAAAAGACACCTGTATATGTATGTTTATTGCAGCACAGTTCACAGTTGCAAAGATATGGAACCAACCTAAGTGTCAACTGATGAGTGGGTAAAGAAAATCTGATATATATACATCACGGAATACTATCCAGCCATTAAAAAAAGAATGAAATGATGTCTTTTGCAGCAATTTGGAAGGAACCAGAGGCCATTATTCTAAGTGAAGTAACTCAGGAATGGAAAACCAAGTACCATGTGGTCTCACTTATAAGTAGGAGCTAAGCTGTGGGTACTCAAAGACATTCAGAGTGTTATAATGGACTTTGGAGACTCAGAAAAGGGGAGGGCGGGCTGGGGGTGAGGGATAAGAAACTTCGTATTTAATACAATGTACATACTCGGATGACTGCACTAAAATCTCAGACTTTAGCATTAAACAAAAGACAAAAGTGGTTGTACTTACAGAGCGTTTGTGTTGTTTCATATGCTAGCTAGGACTTGTCGTTAACAGACTTTATTTTTGCCAGTCCGGAGTTGTGTATTACTCATGAACAGCAGTGTTCACTGGGCTATTTGCATCAGTACACTTGCAAAAATTTAAAAGAGTTTAACTGTCTTCAAGGGGCTTATGTTATTCTTATATAGACAGGAAGTACTGGAAAAAAGGTAACAGTGAAGTGCTAGTGAAAGTTATAGACAAGGAACTATGTTTTCTGTGAATTTTTTAATAATTTTACTGAGTTTGTCTAGCTTTTTATTGTGAAAAAATTCAAACAAATAGAAAAGTTTAAAGAAGAATATAGTATAATTGCAGTATACTCATCACCTAAGTTAACATATTGCTGTATTTGTTTTATTTATGTGTGCTTGTGTGTGTATTGGGTGTGTGTGTATATGTGTATTTGTTGAAACATTTTGGAAATAAGACACATAAAACACGACACTGAATCTGTTAAATATTCAACAAGTATTTTCTAATGACAAGGGCATTCTTAACTATAATACCATTATTATACCTAAGAAGATTAATAGGAATTCTCTGATTTCATCTAATAGGCCAATCTTACTTAAATTTCTCAATTATCTCCCAAATGCTTTTTTGTTTGTTTTGCTTTTTCGGTTGTAGAATCAGGAACCTATCAAAGCACAAATACAGCATTTGGCTGTCATGTCTCTTAATTTAGAATAGTCCTCATCTTATTTTCATGATACTGACTTTTTGAAGAGGCTAGTCAATTGTCTTGTAGAATATTACACATTTTTGATTAACTGATTGTTTCCTCAGAGTGTCTTTTAAGTTGTTCTTTTGTCCCCTGTGGTTTCTGTAAGCCAGAAACCCGACTGCTTTGTTAGATTTGTGAAACACTTTTTGTTTTTTTAGACAGGTTCTAAAAAAAAAAAAAAAACCTGCCCAGGCTACAGTGCAGTGGTGCGATCATGGCTCACTACAGCCTCCGGGGCTCAAGTGATGCTCCTGCTTTGGCCTCCAGAGTAGCTGGGACCACAGGCATGCCACCATGCCTGGCTAATTTTTGTACTTTTTGTAGATATGGAGATCTCCCTATGTTTCCCAGGCTGCTGTCTAACTCCTGGGCTCAAGTGATCTGCCTGCCTCGGCCTCCCAAAGTACTGGGATTACGGGTGTGAGCCACTGCGCCTGACTGTGAAATGCTGTTGACGGGACTCACAGGTGATGTTACCCACTTCACATTTCATCACATCAGGAGGCACAGAGTGGCTGGTGGTTCTGTTCCTAGCAGAGCACCATTGATTGCACAGGTGCTTCTTTTTAACCTCACAATTGGCATTTAATCTGTGGGATCATATTCTGGCACTTGGAGAACATGCATTTTCTTAACAATCTTTCTCTGAGTAGTTTTAGCATCGCGATGATCGTTACCTGATAATTATTTCAGTGGAGGTTGCACATGGTGATTTTCTCCCTAATTCTGTCATTTAATAGCTGATTTTTTTTTTTTTTTCCTATAAGGAAGAGTTTTCTCTCATCAAATGATGAATGAACTATGTTCCACCATTCCTACCAAGAAGATAGAAATGGTTGTGTACTGGGCACTTCCCAGTAGTTGCAAATGTTTGTTGTTTTCAATTAAGACCTTTGTATTGTTTTCTTTTTCATGTTCAAATTGTCTCAAATTTGATTAGTGTTATCACCTTTAAAGTTGCTTCTATATCCTTTTGAGTCTCCTCCATTACTCTCTTGATTGCTTCCTAGCTCTCTGGCATATGATAAAACACATTCCCTTATAGTTTCCCAACCCCAGATCTGCAGTCAGTCTTGTTTCTAAGCAGCCCTGGTTTCTGGGAGGAATGTTTTTAGAAATCTAGATCTGAGTGCTAGGTATGCTTTCTCCTGTAATGTCTTCGCCTTTAGAAGTGGTAGTGACATCTTCAAGGAACATTGCTGATGTGGAGGACACAGATAAAACAGCTAAAGAACAGTTTTTAAAAGCAGTGCACTAAGTAGCTGAACGATGGACTAGGTAAAGACAGGCTCTGAAAGGCCTCGTGAAGGAATTAAGAACTGAATTTTGATAAATAAAATAGGTGAAAATCAAATAGATGAGTAGGTAAATAAAACGGTATATATTAAGGTGAAGGAGAGGACATTCTCTGCAGGGAAAGGATGTGTTTATGGAAGTAGGAGCAAGCTGAGGCATGTAGGTAGTAGCAAGTAGATTAGCAGCTTTAAGGAAGAGTCCAAGAAATATAAGGAAATGAAATGATTGTTAGTAGGGATAGAGGCCTTGCTGTTCAGTTGAATATTTTTTTCCAAAATGTAAATATTTCCTTTTAAATATTTTATTATAAAAAGGAGTACATAATCTTTGCAGAAATGTAAAACAGAGGTGTGTTAAGTGAAAACTATCATAATTCTAGCATCCTAAAACCAAAGCATTGTTTGGTTTCTTATCTTTCCAGACTTTTACATATGTATTATATACAGGTTAAGAACATGGATGCTGTCTTAAGAGGGCCTGCATTCAAAACCTGTACTTGCCGTTAATTACCTCTGTGTTTTTTGGACATGTTAATCTGTTCCTCAGCTCTCTTATCTGTAAAATGAGATATCTGTGATAAATGTGGTGGTGTTGTGAGGATTAATTCTCTGCCTAATCAGTGCTTGTTATATAGTAAAATCTCAAATGTTAGCTGTTGTTTTTTTCTTTCAAAATAAAATAGAATATTTGCTCTGCATTATATACGCCTATACGGTTTTGTAATTTACCATTTTTTACATATCTTTTAAAAATTTGTTACAAAAAACACATTTAACTTTACTGTCTTAAATATTTTTATGTGTGTAGTTCAGTAGTGCTAAGCATATTTACATTGTGAAACAGAGCTCTAGAACATTTTCATTTTGCAGAACTGAACTCCATACCCCTGAAACAGCAACTCTTGTTTTTTCTGTTTCCCAAACCCCTGGTAACTACTATTCTACTTTTTGTAATAATTTGACTACTTTAGATACCTCTTATAAGTCGAATTACACAATATTTGTTCTTTAGTTAATGGCTGATTTCACTTAATGCCCTCAGAGTTCCTTCATGTTGTAGCCTGTAACAGGGTTTCCTTTGTAAGGCTGCATAGTATTTCATTTTATGTGTACCGCATGTTGTATTTATCCATTCTTCTCTTGTTGGACATTTGGGTTGTCTCTACCTGCTGGTTATTGTAAATAGTGCTTATGAACATGAGAGTGCAAATACCTCCTTGAGACCATGCTTTCAGTTCTTTTAAACATATACCCAGAAGTGGGATTGCTGGATCACACGATTATTTGTTTTAGTTTTTTGAGGAGCAATCATTCTGTTTTCTGTAGTAGTTGGATTGTTTTACAATTCCAACACAATGTGCAAGGGTTCTGATTTCTCCACATCCCCACCAACGTTTGTTCTTTTCTGTTTTGCTTTTTTCATAGTAATCATCCTAATGGGTATGAGCTGATATTTCATAGGGGTTTTGATTTGCATTTTTCTGATGATTAGTGATGTTGAGCACCTTTCGTATGCCTGTTGGCTAGTATATATCATTTTTGGAGAAATGTCTGTTTAAGTCCTTTGCCCATTTTTAAAATTGGTTTAATTCATTTTTTGATGTTACGTTGAAGGAGTTTTAAAATATAACCTAGATATCAACCCATTACCAGATATATTATTTGCAAGTCTTTTCTCCTATTCCATCGGTTGCCTTTTACTCTGTTGATTGTGTCCTTTGATGAACAAAAGTGTTTAAGTTTGAATAATCTCATCTGTCTGTTTTTACTTTAATTGCCTGTGCTTTTGGTGTCATATCCAAACAGTCATTGCCTAGTCCATTGTCATAAAGTATTTCCCCATTTCCCTTACGTTTTCATCTAGGAGTTTTATAGTTTTGGGTCTCATGTTCAGGTCTTTACTCCATTTTTAGTTAATTTTTATATATGGTTAAGACAAGGGCACAACTTTATTCTTTGGCACTTGGATCCAGTTTTCCCAACAGTGTTTATTGAAGAGACTATTCTTTGTCTATTGGCACCCTTGTCAAAAATCATCTGAGGCCAGGTGTGGTGCCTCACACCTGTAATCCCTGCACTTTGGGAGGCTGAAGCTGGAGAATTGCTTGAGCCCAGGAATTCAAGACCAGTTTGGGCAAGATGATGAAATCCTATCTCTACAAAGAATACAAAAATTAGCCAGGCGTATTGGCATGTGCCTGCAGTGCCAACTACTTGGGAGGCTGAGGCAGGAGGACCCCTTGAGCCCCAAGAGTTTGGGGCAGCAGTGAACTATGATTGTGCCACTGCACTCCAGCTTAGGTGACAAGGT
>NW_012110375.1:397233-399364 GCF_000951045.1 Mandrillus leucophaeus | reverse complement strand
AGCCAGGCGTGGTGGCACATGCCTGTAATCCCAGCTACTCGGGAGGCTGAGGCAGAACTGCTTGAACCCAGGAGGTGGAGGTTGCGTTGAGCAGAGATCGCTCGGTTGCACTCCAGTCTGGGCAACAAGAGTGAAACTCCATCTCAAAAAAAAAAAAAAAAAAAAAAATGAGCTTGCAGGTTTTCTCTCCTCCTTTTTGGTTATTGAGTCTTATCTCTTTTTTTCTTCGGTAATCTAGCTAAGGGCTGGCCACTTTTTTTCTTTTCATTGTTTTTGTTTTTTTGGGTACAGTTGGGGTCTTGTTATGTTGTCCAGGCAGGTCTTGCATTCCTGGCCTCAGGCAGTCCTTCCACCTCAGTCTTCCTTATTGCCTATTAGTTGTTAATATTTATTATTCTGTTAGCCTTAGGTTTTATCTTTTTTTCTTTTTCTAGTTCTTGAGGTAAAAGTTGGGTTGTTAATGTGAATTTTTTTTTTTTTTTTAAGATAGAATCTTGCTCTGTCACCCAGGCTGGAGTGCAGTGGCACGATCTTGGCTTACTGCAACCTTTGCCTCCTGGATTCAAGCAATTCTTCTGCCTCAGCCTTTCGAGTAGCTGGGCTTACAGGCATCTGCCCCCACGCCCGGTTAATTTTTGTATTTTTCGTAGAGACAGGGTTTCACCATGTTGGCCAGGCTAGTCTCGAACTCCTGACCTCAGGTGATCCGCCCTGCCTTGGCCTCCCAAAGTGCTGGGATTACAGGCATGAGTCACCACACCCGGCTGAGGTGTTTCTTTTTTAGTGTATGTGTTTACAGCTGTAGACTTTCGTTTTGAGACATCTTTGACTGTATCTCGTAAGTTTTTTTTTTTTTTTTTAGGATTTAAAGAAGTTTATTCTGAACCAAGTAAGAGTGACCAAGGTCTGTGACGCAGCCCCAAGAGTTCTTGAAAACGTGTACCCAAGGTGGTTGGGTTACAGCTTGATTTTATACATTTTAGGGGGACAGAAGTTACAGGCAGACATTAATCAGTACATGCAAGGTGTGCACGAGTTTGGTCCGCAAAGGTGGGACAACTTGAAGTGGGGGCTTCCAGGTCATAGGTGGGTTCAGAAAGATTTTCTGATTAGCAGTTGGTTGAAAGAGGCAATTTATTATCTAGGGGCCTGGAATTAATAGAAAGGAGTGTCTGGATTAACATAAGGGATTGTGAAGACCAAGGTTCTTACTATGCATTCCATAAGGTTTGGTATGCAAAACTTATGGGATATGTTTTTGTTTTTATTTGTGTAGAAGTTCCCTTGCGACTTTTTCTTTGACCCATTGGATTGAGAGTATGTTTCATTTCCACATATTTGTGGATTTTTCACTTTTCTAACTTACCTATTTTTTTTTTAAACCTAAGACATTGTAGACTTCTTTGCATGTGTAAGATTAATTTCATTACTTCTTTCTTTTATAAAAATATTTTTATTTTCTATAAATACATTTGGAAGAAATTATTTCTTCCCAACTGAGTCCACCCCATTAACTGTCAATTTTTTCTACATAAAAAAGATGCTAATACCACCCTCACCTGTGACTGCTAAACAGAAAAAGATTACCTGGACTAGGCATTATTCCCCTAGTTGAAAATAAAGGCTGTTGGGCACGGGAGTTTGATCTTGTAAAGAAATCAATACTGACAAAGGATCTCAGCAAGGCTAGTTTACTTTCTGCAGAAAGGGTGCACTCGCCAGCAGTCCAGCCACGAGAGCATACTGGACAAAGGAGACGGGAACATTTATAACCTTTACATCCTGATGCAATCCCCGATGGCTGTGCCCCATTCCCATCAGCTGGGATGGGAGCTCACACTCTAAACTTAACTCGGTTGGCTAATAATTTAAAACTTTCCTAAATAGGAAGAAGGGAAAGAGGACAAAGAAAAGAGGAAGTTAGTGATGAGAAGTCAGAGGGGTTCCCAAATAAGGAATGGCACGTATCCTGATCTGGGACTCATTTAGCCTTGTGTCAACCTTCCGGAACAAGTTGGGGCAGCCTTGGAATATACACATACAAACATTTAACTGGGGAATGATAAATCCTTTATGGATTTAAGAAACTTTGAAGAACTTCTCCATTCCTTACAATTCCCTCCTCTTTTTG
>NW_012110375.1:392657-394098 GCF_000951045.1 Mandrillus leucophaeus | reverse complement strand
GGGAGGCTGAGGCAGGAGGACCCCTTGAGCCCCAAGAGTTTGGGGCAGCAGTGAACTATGATTGTGCCACTGCACTCCAGCTTAGGTGACAAGGTGAGATCCCATCTTTAAAAAACAAACAAACAAAAAACCCCAAAAAACACATATGACCAAATACACAAGAATTAATTTCTGGATTCTGTTCCATTTGTCTGTGTATCTGTTTTTATGCCAGTATTACACCGTTTTCATTACTACAGCTCTTTAGTGTGTTTGATATCAGGAAGTGTGAGTCTTCCAAATTTGCTCTTTTTCTGAATTGTTTTGGCTATTTGGGTCCCTTGAGATTTCATATGAATTTTAGAATTTTTTTCAATTTCTGCAAAATATGCCTTTGGGATTTTGGTAAGGATTGCATTGAATCTGTAAACTGCTTTGGGTAACATTGACATCTTAACCATATCAAGTTTCCAGATCCATGAACATGGGATGTCTATTTGTGTTGTCTTTACTTTCTTTTGGCGATGTACTGTAATTTGCAGTGTACAAGTCTTTTAACCTCCTTAGTTTAGGTTTATTTCTAGGTATTTTATTTTTAATGCTATTGTAAATGGAATTGTTCCTTAATTTATCTTAAAATTATTCATTGTTAGTGTATAGAATTGCAACTGATTTTTGTGTGTTGATTATCCTGCAACTTTATTAGCTCTAACAGTTTTTTTTTTTTAATGAAATCTTTAAGGTTTTCTACATGTATAAGATCATGTCATCTGTGAACAGAGATAATTTTACTACTCCCTTTTTAATTCGGATGCCTTTTATTTCTTTTTCTTGGCTAATTGCTCTGGCTAGGACTTCCAATACAATGTTGAGTAGAAGTGATGAGAGCTGGCATCTTTATCTTGTTCCTGGACTTAGATGAAAAGCTTTCAGTCTTTCACCATTGAGTTTGATGTTAGTTATGGGCATCTTGTATATGAGCTTTGTTATGTTGAGGTAGTTTTGTGTATTCCTAGTTTGTTGAGTGTCTTTGTTTTGAAGGAGTATCAGATCTTGTCAGATGGTTTTTCTGAATCAATTGAGATGATTATGTGATTTTTATCCTTCATTCTGTTAATGTGATGTATTAAATTGATTTTTGTTTTCGAATATTCTTGCATTCCCGGAATAAATTCCACTTGGTCATGGTGTATAGTCCTTTCAGTGTGCTGTTGAATTCATTTGTTACTGTTGTTCAAGATTTTGCATCAATATTTATAAGGGATACTGGTCTTTAATCTGTATCTGGCTTTGGTATAAGGGTAATGCTGGTTTCAAAGAATGAACTTGGGCTGGGTGTGGTGGCTGACGCCTGTAATCCCAGCACTTTGGGAGGCTGAGACAGGTGGATCACCTGAGGTTGGGAGTTCGAGACCAGCCTGACCAACATGGAGAAACTCTATCTCTACTAAAAATACAAAAT
>NW_012110375.1:387085-390682 GCF_000951045.1 Mandrillus leucophaeus | reverse complement strand
GTTCCCAAATAAGGAATGGCACGTATCCTGATCTGGGACTCATTTAGCCTTGTGTCAACCTTCCGGAACAAGTTGGGGCAGCCTTGGAATATACACATACAAACATTTAACTGGGGAATGATAAATCCTTTATGGATTTAAGAAACTTTGAAGAACTTCTCCATTCCTTACAATTCCCTCCTCTTTTTGTTTTACAATTCTTCAAACTTGTCTAGCAAGTCTCTACTTTGTTGTTTGGCTTGATCCCCTAATAAAAGCAACCTTTCCAAATAGGGTTGGGGAGAGGCAGAGGATAGATTAAGGGTTGTACTGATGAGCCTTTGTATAAGCCCTTGAATACAGGGTATAACACAACGTCCCCCAAGTAGAAGTATACCTAACACAGTTATTGAGGAAGTGAGGATTGAGGTTGGGGTATCTTTCCAATTTCCAAACCAGTTTTCTAACCAGCTAGAGACGGGTTATTTATGCCAGAGTTCTTAGCTAGCTCGTTTGATAAAGCAGCAAGTCCCTCTAGGGCTCTTGTTATACTTCTGTCTGGGGCCGTGTTATTCAGAATGAACGTGCAGCACTGGGTTTTCTGTTTTCCTGTGTCATTTGGCTGGTAGATCTTAATTGATCTGTAGTTCCCCTAACCACGTCTTTGGTGTAGTTAACTTATCATTGTTGATTATACTAAATATAGCTTATCCAGTCTACATTTTTGTTTATCCTGACCCACCAAAATAATGTTGACTCGAATCTAGTAGTTATCTGATCTCTGACCTTAAATTAATCAGGAACCCCCCTTGGAACACCTGTTGCTTCTAGGTAGATAAGAGGATCAAAGGATCCGTAAGGAGCTCTTCTAGTATGTTGGTGGTGGGGCGTTTCCTTTTTTTGTTGGTGAAATGCCAGGGTAAAAGGGATAGGCGATTGGACTGGAGTGCAAGTACCACTCCAGTTATACGGTGGAGTATCCAGTAAGTGCCCTCCCACAATGCCACCATATGTCCCACTTAAGGATGGCTGATGGAGGCCTGATGGGTTAGCTCTTAGAAGTGCCTTACCTCCTTGCATTCCTGTGAAATTTCCAAGGAATATTGAGTTCTCCTGCCGTGAGAGGCATGAGGCAAACTTTACCCTGGAAGATGGAGGCTGAATGGCCCTCAGGGGCTGACCTGCAGGGTGTTGTATCTCTCTGCAGGATATAGCAGAGAGAGAGCTTGGCAAGATTCATCATTCCAGGCTGTAGAATCTGGAAAGAGAGCTACCACACACTCCAAATCCGTCACATGTGAAGACCACTTAAGTGGAAAGGGGACAGTCTGGGCCTCTGGCCTACCGTGTGCACAAGTTTAACAGTCGATCTTGTTTAGAGTGCGGACAGAATATTTAATCCATTCTAACCAGGCATTTGCATCTTGATACCCTGTCTCAATAGCTAAAGTCTGCTTTAAGTCATTTACTTGTGCTACTGATGCTTTTGTCTTATCATTTAGTAAGGGATTAATCAGGATAATAAAAGTTTGATTTAAAGCCAAGACTACTGGGGTTGGAGAAGGGAAAGGAGGAGGAGGGAGAAGGCGTATTTCAAACATGCCTATAGGATCCTTCCTGTTGACATTTGCCCCAATACCACAGAGATGGCTGATAGCTGGCTGATTATCAATATTAGTTGAATCAGGAATAGAAGTAAGAAAAAGGTTACACTGACAAAGCTTGCAATCAGGGGAAGTGCTTCCTTTGGTAAAATAAAGATTAGGCCTAAGCTCAGTACAAACCCCTCCTGTAGAGGTCCAGCCTCTGTATTGAGTGGTCTGTAGAACACCATTCCAACTGCTGCAAGGCTGCCATTCGGTGGGAATGAAGAAGCGGTGTCTTGGCCGTAATTGATCGCATCTATGGGAGTGAGAGACTGTTAGATTAATTGGGGGACCAGGACATAAATATTTTTCTGAGGAGGCTAGTTGTTTTTGGTTATGTAGGTCCCCACATAGTGTCACTAGACAAGTGTCAAAGGGTATCACTTGAGGCGATTCCAATCTAGTTATGTTAATAATAAAATGAGAGATAGTGAGAGGAAAGAAAGAAAAATAGAAACAAAGGTATATTAGGTTCTTCTTAATTTTAACTTGGTGGGACTTGGCCTGGGAACGACAGCCCAGAATTCTGAGAGTGTTGACACTTTCTTGACTCAAGTGTGATGGGTCTGCCCCTTCTCGGCAGTGCAAACTGCGATTTTGGTGGTCAATAACACGAGGTAGGGTCCTTCCCAGATTGGCTCGAGCCTTCCTTCCTTCCATCCCTTTATGAAGACGTGGTCTCCAGGCTAATGCAAGTGTACTGGGAATTCCAAGGGTGGTGCTTGTGCTAAAAGACCTTTGGTTTTAAGGGAAGAAAAAGCAGAGGAGAGTCCAAATATGTATTTTCTAAGGAACTGATCTTTGGTTTCAAAGGTAGGCACATCAGCTGAGGAATGCAAACAAGGCAATCCATATAACATTTCACAGGGGGATGAACGTATATCTCTTCGGGGAGCTGTCCCGATTCTGAATAAAGCAATAGGGAGGCATTTGGTCCATGGTGGGTGAGTCTCTAAAATTTAGTTAGATGACTTTTAAGAGTCTGATTCATTCTTTCTACTCTCCCGGAGGAGGAGGGGTGCTAACGAATATGGCATTCCCATTCTGTGTCCAGCACCTGGGCCAGTTTTGTAATAATGTGTGCCGTAAAGTGGGTCCTATTATCTGAGTCAACATTTTCTATTAATCCAAACTATGGTATAATATGTTCAATTAAAGCCTTCACTACATTACTGGCAGTGGCCTTTGAGAAAAGAGTGGCCTCTACCCAATGAGTGAGATGGTCTACTATCACTAATAGGTATTTTAGTCAGCCTACTGGCAGTATTTTGGTATAATCAACTTGAACACTTTGGAATGGTCTCAGCCTAGGTGTTCTTCCTCCTAGAGGTAGTTTCTTTAGGGCCTGCTTATTAGTTTTCTTACAGATAATGCAGCTGTCAGTGACCTGTCTGGCCAGGGTATAGATCCCAGTACATCCGTAGACTGAGGACAGCGTCACATAGGGCCTGAGGGCCCCAGTGCGTTCCTTGGTGTAAGTGGGACAGAGCTTCTCTCATAAGGAGTTTGGAGAGCATCTCTTTCTGATCTGAGAGAATCCATTTCCCTTCTGTATTTTCTTTAGCCCACATTTCACTCAGTTTTTCCTTTTAGGCGGAAGAGAAAGTAGCTAATTTGGGGGAGAGGAGGCAGGGGGTTAGATGAAATATTTGTTTCACAGCCCTTGCTGCTCTTTTGGCTACCTGATCTGCAGGATTATTACCTCTATTTTCAAATGAAAAGTCATGCTGGTGTCCAGGGACATGTACAATTGCTGTTTCTCCTGGTAGCTGGAGATTATTTAAAACACAAGTCACTAATGACTCATGAGCAAGCTCTCGACCTTGGCTGTTCATCAGGCCTCTTTCTGTCCCAATTTTTCCAAATGTGTGCGCTACCCCAAAAGCGTACTTAGCGTCTGTGTAAGTGGTTCCTATCTCATTTTCTAGATGTTTAAGGGCCTGACTGAGAGCAAATAGTTCACAGCCTTGGG
>NW_012110375.1:384075-385630 GCF_000951045.1 Mandrillus leucophaeus | reverse complement strand
GGTAGGATCCATCTGGCTTCCTGACAGGTAGGATAAGGGTATTATACGGAGACATGCAAGGCTCTAAAAGTTCATCTTTAATAAGGCCTTAGTCACAGGTTGTAGTCCTACCTGGCCTTCCAAGGAAATCAGGTATTGCTTCCTCTGGGCTACTGCCCCTTGGAACCTTTAAATGTATTTATGTCGGGGGAATCTGTAACCTCCCTTGGTTTCCTTCTCTTGACCATAAGTCCGGATGGATTTTCCTCTCCTCAATGGTAGTTAGCAGGTGGAGAGAGGGAAGGAACCCTTTTGGCCCTACTTGCAGTCCAAGACCTAACTTTAGCATTAAGTCTCTTCCTAACAAATTAGTGCCTGCTTCAGGAAATAATAGAAATTGAATATTAGCTGCCCGATTTTTGTATCTGACTTCTGTATCTTCTAGGATTTTGGCCTTAAACCTCTCTCCTTTCACCCCAGATGCTAGTAGCTCTTCTGGAGAACAGCTTAGGCCACTTGGAGAAAAGCATAAGGGAGAACAAGTTGCTCCAGAACCAATGAGGAATGTTATTAGTTCATGGTTTGGTCCCACCTCTAAATTTATCAAGGGCTCTTGGTGGGAATCAAGGTGGAAAAGAAAGAGCCCCTGACTTCCCTGTTCTTCCTCTCCAAAGGTTGGCATGGAATTTCGTCTGTGGCCTTTAGCTCAGGGCATTCTCTCTTAAAATGGCCCAGTTTTCCGCATTTATGATACCTATCCTGTCCCCCTTCTCGTTCTCTTCTGGAGCTCCTTTGTTTTGATTTCTCTTCATCTGTTCTACATCTCCAACTTTTATGACACATGCTATGGTCTTCCCATGTTCCATTTCGACCTTGCCCCCTAACTGTCTGTGCGATGGCCCCCGTGGACGCTGGTCAAAATCTCATCCCAGGTATATTTGGTCCTGGTGAACTCTGCCAAAAAATTTTTGCCTTTTATTTTTATCTGTTTTCATCCCTTCTCATGTATGCTTTCTGTGCTGCTTCTAAAAGTTCTTCAGTTGACCGAGTTTTCCACCTCTCTATCTTTTATAGCTTCCTTGCAATATCTGGCCAACTATTGGTAACAAAATGTAATTTTAACATACCTTGTCCTAGTGGACTGTCAGGATCTGTATCAGTGTACCTTCTCATCTGCTCCCTTAGTCCGTCTAAAAAGTGCGTAGGTTCCTCATCTTTCTCTTGTTCATCAAAGACCTTAGTGAGGTTTTGGGGTCTGGGTGCAGACTCCTTGATACCTTTTATAATTAATTCTTGTAGATCCCTCATATTCTCCTGGTGAACAGCATTATTATTATTCCATTGTGCGTCCAGAGCAGGAAATGTAACATTCGCTGCTGGAATATTTTGACCGGCAGGGTTATCACGTTCCCAGGTCCCCATAGCAGCTCTACGGATCATGTTTCACTCTTCCTTTGAAAAGAGTATACCAGCTGGGTGCAGTGGCTCATGCCTGTAATCCCAGCACTTTGGGAGGCCGAGGCAGGCGGATCACAAGGTCAGGAGATCGAGACCATCCTGGCTAACACGGTGAAAC
>NW_012110375.1:379212-380515 GCF_000951045.1 Mandrillus leucophaeus | reverse complement strand
AAGAGTTTCTCCATCCACCACAGCATATCCACTGTGCCTGTTTCCATCAAACATCTGAGAGGACCCATCTAGGAACAAATGTCGTCTTGTTTCATAAGGGGTTTCAGATAGGTCTGGTCGAACCTTGGTATGATAATTAATTAAATCCGGACACAAATGCTCTGTCTGCAGCAATGGATTCCCTGTTAAGAATCCGGCAGGGTTGAGTGAACTGTCAGTGTTTATAGTTAGATCATCTCTTTCTAATAGGATAGCCTCATACTTTAAAATCCTAGAATCAGTCAGCTAGCTTTCCGCTTTTTGATTTAGGATGACTTTGACCTCAAGGGGTGTACTTACTGTTAAGTATCCCCCAAAGGTAATCTTTCTGCTTTCTTCCACTAATATGGCAGTGGCTGCCACAGACCGGATGCACTGGGGACACCCACTGGCAACTGGATCTAAGACTTTGAACAGAAAGGCAACTGGTTGCTGGTGGCCTCCACGTTCTTGAGTGAGTACTCCAAGGGCCACTCCACTGTCTATGTTAACAAGAAGATGAAAGGGTTTTTCTAAAGAAGGCAGGGCTAAGACAGGGGCGGATACCAATCATGCTTTTCATTCGTTTGGTCTACTTCATTAGAAGTCCTTATAAGCGGGTCTGGCCCATTTTTAGTTAATTTCTCATATAGCAATTTACTTCTTAATGCATAAGAATCAATCCATAATCTACAGTATCTAATCAATCCCAGAAATTTTGTAAGTTCCTGTTTTGTTTGAGGCAGGGGCAAGGAGACATTTCCCTTGACCTGTTCAGGTCCTATTCTCCTTTTGCCCGTGCTAATTAGATGACCTAAATATCTAACTTCTGATTCTACATATTGGAGCTTTTCTTTGGAGACCTGCAGTCCCTTAGAGTATAAGTGATTCAGGAAATACACAGAGTATTGACTTTCTTTTTCTATATCTTCTCCAGATACAAATATGTCATCCATATATAGGATTAAATGTAAATGTGGTGGAGTGTCTGTCTCGCTAATAATGCCGTCTAGAGCATGAGTAAAAATATTTGGTGAATCCGCAAATCCTGGGGCAGTACTATCCACTGGTACTGCTGCTTCTGTCCTGTATGGGGGTCCTCCCATTTGAATGTGAATAGATCTCGGCTGTCCTCAGCCAAAGGGCATGCCCAGAAAGCATCCTTTAAGTCTATTACAGTAAACCATTGATGACTTTACGGAATTTTACTAAGGTTAGTATATGGATTTGGCATAGCAGGGTGAGTGGTTTGAACTATTTCATTTATAACTCTGAGATCTTATAC
>NW_012110375.1:355151-377662 GCF_000951045.1 Mandrillus leucophaeus | reverse complement strand
GGCTCATGCCTGTAATCCCAGCACTTTGGGAGGCCGAGGCAGGCGGATCACAAGGTCAGGAGATCGAGACCATCCTGGCTAACACGGTGAAACCCTGTTTCTACTAAAAATACAAAAAATTAGCTGAGTGTGGTGGCGGGTGCCTGTAGTCCCAGCTACTTGGGAGGCTGAGGCAGGAGAATGACGTGAACCTGAGAGGCGGAGCTTGCAGTGAGCCGAGATTGTGCCACTGCACTCCAGCCTGGGCCACAGAGCGAGACTCCGTCTCAAAGGAAAAAAAAAAGGAAAAGAGGATACCCAGGATTGACATTAATTCAGTCCAAGTATATAGTTTGGGACCTAAAAACTGGTCAGTTTGCTCTACTACTCTCTCTGGGTCATCTAGCAAAGGCTTAAGCCCTTTCTTTAGACCTCGGACTTCAGAGGGGGTTAAAGGGGCGTTCAAGAATCCAATTGCGCCCCTACCCTGTGGCACCTCCTTTAGAGGGAAGAGCTGAAAAGCTGGCTCTTTGGAAACGCAGGGAAAGGGAAATTTTTGAATATTCCTTCTACATTGTTCTCTCTCTCTCAAGCCCTCTTTTTAAGGAGGGATCAGAGGCTTCTGCCTACGGAGCCTGAGGAGGAGGAGGTGGGAATGCCGTTGCCTGAGGAGGAGGAGGCGGGACTAGAAATGGAGGAAGATGGTTTAGGGGATCCCACTGGATATTCTCTTTTTACCCTCCTCCATCCCTTTCTTCAGATCCCTTAGGGGATAAAGAGAAACTGGCCCCTGCTGCCAGCACATGGCATAGTCTATCTCTTCTGAAGACATAGGACTCTTGCTATTAACATAGAGTTTTAGAAGCTGGCAGACCCAGTCTTCATGTGAGCCATACTTTGGCCAGAAAACAGCAGGATTTAAAATTGGTTCTTGGGTCCACAGAAAGCAACAATACTTGATCATTAGTTGCTTTTTCTTATGTTTAGTCCTTTCATTTTCTTTCCAATGTGTAAGCATAAGTCCTAAAGGACTATGAGGAGGGATTCAGTCTTTCTTGCCTCCTTCATCTCTGACCTGGTTTCCAGTTCCAGGCCTACCAGAAGTATTCCGCATATTGGGTGAGACTTTTTCCCAGTAGACTCAATCCCCCAGATCCTCCAGCTCAGAGGTATCTTGTCTGCTCAAATGTATTTCCTCCTTTTCCCCTGGGATTAGCCTTCCCCTTTTTAGTCTTAGTTTCTTTATTGCCTGTATTCTCAGTTCCCTGGAGATAACTTTCTCCCCTCTGTTCCCTGTCCTGAAGATAATCCACACTCGTCTTACAGTCACTTTCTCTCAACCGCAATCATTCACTCACATACATCCCACATATTCCCTCAAGGAAGGACCACTAAAGTAGTTGTTTGCCACCTTCTAACAGTTTTTCCTACCTTGGCTCACGCACGAGGTCTCCTGGTCCCGCGATTTTAAAAGTTTCTCCTTGTCCCCTGCATTGCTGAGAATCCAAATGTATTCCTCGCAGCAGGTAAGCCCTGGCTATCTCCCTGGGGCTGCCGCAACAGGATGGTTGGGCGCCTCCCCACAAGAGAGGACCAAGGACCGGAGGGGAAACAGTGTCCCTCTACAGGCCACGAAATTTATGGGCACAGGAGTTCGATGTAAAGAAATCAACTCCGAGACAAAGGATCTCTCAGCAAGGCTAGTTTGCTTTCTGCAGAAAGGGTGCACTCCCCAGCAGTCCAGCCATGAGAGCACACCGGACAAAGGAGACGGGGACATTTATAACCTTTACATCCTGATGCAATCCCCGATGGCTGTGCCCCATTCCCATCGGCTGGGATGGGACCTCACACTCTAAACTTAACTTGATTGGCTAATAATTTAAAACTTTCCTAAATAGGAAGGGAAAGAGGACAAAGAAAAGAGGAAGTTAGTGATGAGAAGTCAGAGGCGTTCCCAAATAAGGAATGGCATGTATCCTGATCTGGGACTCATTTAGCCTTGTGTCAACCTTCCGGAACAAGTTGGGGCAGCCTTGGAATATACACATACAAACATTTAACTGGGGAATGATAAATCCTTTCTGGATTTAAGAAACTTTGTAGAACTTCTCCTTCCCTTACAAGGCCCTTCCTGGGGGCAGGAAGTGAGATTTTAAGAGGACCCTATAGCAGCAGGCAGCCAAGAGTCAAACAAAACAAGCATATGCAATAGTCATAATCATGCTATTGTGACAGTATGAATTAGCCAGGCATGTACAGGAGTTCAGATGGGGGAATAGTAGAAGCCCACAAAACTTCCACTTTTGGAAGTTTTGGCCCTCACCAAAGCAGTGAGACTGGGTCCTCACCAGTGCAGAGACACTGGTCTGAGAAACACAATAAAATGTCTACCTGGGTAGTCATGATCATTCTATTATGAGGTAGACAGGAAGCAGAGTGGGGCCAGGAGATGGAAGGGGCCACCCTCGCCCTCAGGAGTCCCTGACTAGGGAAGGTCCTTCCACGCTCTCTGAGGGTGGCGGGGCCCCAAATATCCTGGCCAGGAGCGCTTTGTTGGAGTGGGTCTTGTCCTGGGCAGTTGCCAGGCGAGCCCATTCACGCCCCCTGGCTGTGCTGCTTTCCGGGCCGTCAGTTCCTGCTCAGTAGGCTGCTGGGCAAACGTCCAGGAGCCATCTGGGTGAACAAGGTCCCCATCAGCAGCAAAAAAGCGTTGTCCCCATTCCACACTTTGAAGATAGAAGACGGTCTCACACTTGGCCTGAGGGACCTCCGCTCTCAGGCGCTGTCTGCCTGTGTACCTGGCGCTCGCTGTGGTGGGACCAGGTGAAATGGTGCAAGTACTCCAGATTCCATAGGTCATAATGGAAGGGGCTACACCTGCAGGCACCCATAGGCGTGTTGTGTAGACTGGCCGCCACGCTCTTGGCTCTGTGCTTGTCACGGAACTCCACCCATCCCTCGTTGTAGTCCTTGCTGTAGGACTGCTTTTTTTCCCTCCCATGGCTGCTGCTGCCTTCTTCTTACATTTCATGAACCAGTCCTCAGCCTGAAAGAAAACGCGTCTGACCTCACCACAGGTGCTAAGAAGGTTGCTGATGTGCAGGGGCTGGAAGTGTGGTGGAATATGGCCCAGGTACACAATACCTGGCACTACCTGCTTCTTGTTGCCACAGGCCTTTTCTTTGGATTCCTCCTGTTCCTCCTCTGCATCTAGTGTCTGGTTTGTCCCTTCCAGTGCCTTTGTTCTGTTGCGGCCTTCTCCGATTCTTCTGCCTCCATGTTGACTGACAAGAGCAGCACGACCTAATTTCATTAGGTCTAATGACTGCATAGATTCTAATAACTGCATAGATTCATTTGCACGATTAAATCGTAATTTAACCTATTTTATATTGATGTATATCTGAATTCTCTTTAATTTTTCACAATTATAAGTAATGCTAGTGAGCATTAAGTTGCGTATGTTTTGCTCATTTGTCAGATTATTTCCTTTGGTTAAACTATTTGGAATTGAGCTACTGGGTCAAAGTATTTTTTTGTCTTTGTATATGTGTTTACATATTAAGTATTTGAAAGTATTTATATATATGTTGTATCTTGATACATGCAAATCCTTGTAGTTACCAGGTGACTACTCAGCTTTCTTGCTAACATTGTATGGTGTGCTTATTTCCTCACTCTCTCATCAACATGAATTGATGTTAGATTTGAGATGGTGGAAAAGAGATAATACAGGATTTTAAGGTAATAGGACACATTATGGGTGGTCACATTATGAAAACCATTTAATGTTAATTCTAGCCACTACTTTAGGATGGGTTGGAATAGGAAAGAATTTGAGAGAGGTTCAAGATGGGGAGATACATCGTGAAGCTGTTGTAGTTTGGCAAGTCAGTGGGGCCTAAAATAAGGTGGGAGTTAGTTGCACAGGTTAATTTGATAGATGCTAAAGTAGTGTAACCATACAGTGGGTTCACCTTGCTCGCTGCCTAGACAGAGCTGATTTATCAAGACAAGGCAATTGCAGTAGAGAAAGAGTTACTTACTCATGCGGAGCCAGTGTGTGGGAGATGGGAGTTTTATTACTCAAATCAGTCTCCTCAAGCATTTGGGTAAGGAAGGAGACCACCCCTTATATTGTCCTATGCCCAATTTCTGCCTCCAAAGAAAGAAGTAGTAAAAACTTAAAGGCAGAAATGAAATCCACAAGCAGACAGCCTGGTGCTGTGCCCTGGGCCTGGTAGTTAAAGATCAACCCCTGACCTAACCAGTTATGTTATCTATAGATTCCAGACATTGTATGGAAAAGCATTGTAAAAATCCCTGTCCTGTTCTGTTCCATTCTGATTACCGTTGCATGCAGCCCCCAGTCACCTATCCCCTGCTTGCTCAATCGATCACGACACTCTCACATGGACCCACTTAGAGTTGTGAGCCCTTAAAAGGGACAGGAATTGCTCACTCGGAGAGCTTGGCTCTTGAGACAGGAATCTTGTCAATGCTCCCGTCCAAATAAACCCCTTCCTTCTTTAACTTGGTGTCTGAGGGGTTTTGTCTGCGGGGTTTTGTCTGCGGCTCTTCCTGCTACATGGGGATCAGCGTTTTTACAGATAATTTGGTTGGGGGGGTGGGCAGTGAGTCGGGAGTACTGATTGGTTGGGTCAGAGATGAAATCAGAGAGAGTCAAAGCTATCTTCTTGTGTCTGGAATTGGTGGGTTCTTGGTCTCGCTGACTTCAAGAATGAAGCTGTGGACCCTCAAGGCGAGTGTTACCGTTCTTAAAGATGGTGTGTTTGGAGTTTCTTCCTTCTAATGTTTGGACGTGTCTGGAATTTCTTTCTTCTGGTGGGTTCGTGGTCTCGCTGACGTCAGGAGTGAAGTTGCAGACCTTTGAGGTGAGAGTTACAGCTCTTAAAGGCAGTATGTCTAGAGTTGCTTGTCCCTCTTGGTGGGTTCGTGGTCTCACTGGCTTCAGGAGTGAAGTTGCAAACCTTCACAGTGAGTGTTACAGCTCATAAAGGCGAAGCGGACCCAAAGAGTGAGTAGCAGCAAGATTTATTGGGAAGAGTGAAAGAACAAAGCTTCCACCGTGTGGAAGGGGGCCCAAGTGGGTTCTGCTAGCTGGCTCAGGCAGCCTGCTTTTATTCCATTATCAGGCCCCACCCACATCCTGCTGATTGGTCCATTTTTCAGAGAGCTGATTGGTCCGTTTTGATAGGGTGCTGACAATCCCTGAGCTAGACACAGAGTGCTGATTGGTGCATTTACAATCCATTGGCTAGACACAAAAGTTTTCCAAGTCCCCACTAGATTAGCTAAACACAGAGTACTGATTTTGGTGCGTTTATAAACCTTGAGCTAGACGCAGGGTGCTGATTGGTGCATTTACAATCCTTTAGCTAGACATAAAGGTTCTCTAAGTCCCCACCAGATTAGCTAGATACAGAGTGCTGATTGGTGCATCCACGAACCCCGAGCTGGACACAGAGTGCTGATTGGTGCATATACAATGCTTTCGGCTAGACATAAAAGTTTTCCAAGTCCCCACCTGACTCAGGAGCCCAGCTGGCTTCGCCTAGTGGATCCTGCACCAGGGCCGTGGGCACAGCTGCCCGCCAGTCCCACACCACGTGCTTGCACTCATCAGCCCATGGGCGGTTGATGGGATTGGGCACCGCCGAGCAGGGGGTGGCATTTGTCGGGGAGGCTTGGGCTGTGTGGGAGCCCACTGCGTGGGGGCTCAGGCATGGCGGGCTGCAGGTCCCAAGCCCTGTCCCCTGGGGAGATGGCTGAGGCCCAGTGAGAATTCAAGCGTGGTGCGGGTGGGCTGGCAGTGCTGGGGGACCCGGCGTACCCTCCGCAGCTGCTGGCCTGGGTGCTAAGCTCCTCACTGCCTGGGGCCGGCAGCACCAGCTGGCTGCTCCTAGTGCAGGGCCTGCCGAGCCTGCGCCTACCTGGAACTTGCGCTGGCCTGTGAGCGCCGTGTGCAGCCCCATTTCTCACCCGCGCCTCACCCTCCACACCTGCCCACAAGCAGAGGGAGCTGGCTCTGGCCTCCGCCGGCCCAGAGAGGGGCTCCCGCAGTGCAGCCGCGGGCTGAAGGGCTCCTCAAGCTTGGCCAGAGTGGACGCTGAGGCTGAGGAGGCGCTGAGAGCAGGGGCTGCTAGCACGTTGTCACCTCTCACTCTTATGCCGAGTCAGTTCCTGTGTAGGGGCCACAAGACCACATAAGCCAGTTTACTCATCTGGATGATGGCAGCTGATCCATCAAGTGAAGGGTCTGCAAAATACTTCAAGCACTGATCTTAGGTTTTACAATAGTGTTGTTATCCCCAGGGGTGATTTGGGGAGGGTCAGAATCTTGTAGCCTCCAGCTGCATGACTCCTGAAACATAATTTCTAATCTTTTGGCTAATTTGTTAGTCCTAAAAAGGCAGTCTGGTTTCCAGGAAGAAGGATTTGGTTTGGGAAAGGGCTGTTATTGTCTTTAAGTTGTTCCCAACCTGTTTGGCACCAGGGAAAAGTTTTGTGGAAGTCAGTTTTTCCATGGACTTGGGGGTGGTGGGGATATGTTTTCAGGATGAAACTGTTCCACCTCAGATCTTCAAGCATTAGATTGTCATAAGGAACGTACAACCTGGATCCTTGCATTTGCAGTTCACAATAGAGTTTGTGCGCTTTTATAAGAATCTAATGCCCCTGCTGATCTGACAGGAGGTGGAGCTCAGGCTCCACCCGGTCATGTGGTAATGCCAGCCCATCTGCTGCTCACCTTGTGCTGTGCAGCCTGCTTCCTAACAGGCCACTAACCAGTAGTAGTCTGTGGCCTGGGGTTTGGGGACCCTTGTTTTAAACTATAAGTTTCTCCCAAAGTTAGTTTGGCCTGTGCCCAGGAATGAACAAGGACAGATTGGAGGTTAGAAGCAAGACAGAATTGGTTAGGTCAGATCTCTTTCACTGTTTGAGTTATAATTTTGTAGTGGCGGTTTCAGTAGGAAATGACTTGTTCTAGAAATGAAATGCGAGCACCTTCTCTTAACTCTGACTTTTTTCCTCTTCAGTGATTCACAGTACTGGCAATAAATAAGAATTATCTACGTAGCAAATTCCCAGAGATTCTGATAGAATTTGAAGTGGGGAATAACATGGCTATTTATTTGTAAAGAAAAGCATTCCATAGGATTTTAATGAAGAGCCAGAGCTGAGAACCACACTATCCCATTTTAGCTTATAAACCAAAAAAAATAAAATTTGAACTGCCGTCCTACCCTGGCCCCCAGCAACATTCTGAATGGACTCTCCCTTCTTGGCCAGGGCACTCTGACCTGAAAGACTGGTTCAGGCCATGTCTGGAAGTGGAAGTTGGACGTGCCCTTCCAGCATTAGCATCAACACAGACCTTGAGTCTGATAAGAAATATTTACAATCTATTTTCTCTGAAGCCTGTTATGTTACCTGGAGACTTCATCTGCATGGTAAAAACCTTGGTCTCTATAACCCCTTGTCTTAACCCAGACATTCCTTTCTACAGATAATAACACTTTCAACCAATTGCCAGTCAGAATATGTTTAAATCTACCTGTCACCTGGAAGGCTTCTTCCCCACTTTGAGTTGGCCCACCCTTCCAGATGGAACCAGTGTTAAGTCTTACATGTATTGATTGATGTGTAAAAGCAAACTGTACCCTGACCACCTTGGGCACATGTCATCAGTACCTCATGAGGCTGTCACTGGTGCATCCTTAATTTTGGCAGAATAAACTTTCTAAAGTGACTGAGGCCTGTCTCAGATATTTTGGGTTTATAAGCTCCTAAATTTAGTAAATTCCTGTTGGTGCTAAAGAAAAAGCATGTTGTCTTGGGTTGAAAACTGAAGTTTTACCTACTGGTTATAATAATGCCTTGGTGTTATTAAATAAGTGGAGAATAAAGAGTAAGACAAAGTGCTTGTCAGCGAGTATTGAATAAGTACATGTGACATGTTAAGCTTGTGGGTGGAGTGAAGTGTGGACATTTTTTAGAGAAAGTAGTATTTGAAACAGACCTAATGGAATGGGTAAAGCTTCTGAGGACACAGTTATAACGGTGAGTGTTTGGTGAGTGTTAGGATTAGGTAGGTCAGGTTGTACAAAGGGAAGAGATTGAGAAGTGTGGTGTTTGCCTGGGGAACTCTAAATCTAGGTTAGTTAGGTCTTTGGTTCATTTGTTAGAGATGAGGAGGGAAAGATTGCCCAGTTAAGGAGTCAGAAATTAACTCTTCAGAGAATGGATAGTCTTTCAGGATTTTGAGTATTCCTCTTCTACTGGTGAATAAGAGGAAGAAAAAGAGTGAAGTTGTGATTTAGGGAAGGAATATTATTTAGGTTTAGAGAGTTCTTAGGAGATGTGGGAATGTTTTGACAACATTAATGATGTTGAAGACCATGACTTGGTTGCCTCATGGCCCCAGTAAGGAAGAGAAAAATCGGTGTCCTTACGGAGGTGAGAGGGATTTATTACGAATATTTTGGTTACTTTTTGCTCATATATTTTAAAATATAAGCCCTTAGCTAATGAATCTGTTTTGTGAGACAAGTCCTTATTTAATGAGAATAATTCTATCAGCCCTCTTGTTAAAAAGCTAGAATTTGATGGATGTTTCATGAACCAAGTATAAAGCACTCTGAAATCCTCTGAGGAGAATACATGGCTATTTGAGTAGCTACTTTTCAATGTATATGCTGAATTTCAAAATATTAGTTAATGATGGCTTTGAAGACCTAAGGGAAAATTTTCCCTTTGCCCTCTGAAGTTTCGCCAAAAAATCAACTTACAAAAAGCAAATTAATAGGAGAAATGGTATACAAATTTATTAGTGTGCATGGGGGAGAATCACAGAATGTCTAATAACCCACTGGGGTACAGATGCTTATACCCTAGTTCTTAGGGGAAAAGGAGATGGGGAAATGTGGATGTTTTTATGGGGATTGTAAATGATTTTTAGGGGGGAACTCAATGGGCTTGAAGGACAAGTGGCCTGGGACAGTCTTTTAGGCCTGCAGAACACACATGGTTTGTGAAGAGTCCTTCCAGGTGTGTTGACAGACTTTAGTCTTTCTTGCTGCAGTATGAATTCAGTTAATGAAAACTCAGAGAAGGGACGAGAGGTCAACCCCCCACCTTTTGTCATATAACCTAACATATTTACACATTCCTTGGATTCTGAGGAATATGACATGGACATTTTTGAGGTGCCATTGTTCTGCTTACCAGACTAACCCAATCTCCCCAAAAGACTGAGCTCGGTTTTAGCTTCAAAACTGAAAAATCTCTAATGTTGTAGATACCTTTTTATACATTTGGAATCTGTTTAGGTTGTAGGCTGTAGAGATAGGGATGACCTGGATTTTCTTCACTTAACTGTTGCCGGCTGTGGAGGCTACAGGAAGAATAAAGAGAAAGTAGTGAAGATTCTAGTCAAGGATGGGGAAACTAATCTTTCAGAGTCCCTTGGGCAAGCCTTTACAGAAGGCAGCTTTAGTGTAATATGATTTGATTAACTACATAGTCCTGGGGATTTTTTTTTTCTGTGTTTTTTTTTTTTCTTGGCTTTCTTCTTGTCCATGTCTTACTAGTTTTATGTCTACAAAGATAAAACATCTGTAGGACTTTGTGAATTTTCTTAGAATTTTTAATAATTTATTTGCGTAACTTTGAACTCTTTGAAGGAGAAGCCATCAACCTCAAAACATAAAGTCTATGTCTGGTTGAATTATTCTTTTCCTTTATTACTTGAGTTCCTTACTTGAATTCAATTAATTACTTTAATTCATTTTCCTAGTTTGTCACTTCTTACTAGTGTCTGAAATATGTTACATGAACATTTTTTCCTAAATGAAAAGTCTTTTCTAGTTATTAATTCTGATCATTCAGTCAAGCATTTACTGAAACCCTAGCAGAACCAGGCACTCTGCTTGGCTCTGGGCAATAGTGGTAAACTTTAATACCATCCCTTCCCTCACACAGCTTATGGCCTCAGGGCTGTGTCACATAGTAACTACTCACATGGGTGATTTTAGTGTGTGTGTGTATGACTGATTTGCAACCTAACTACTGTAAATAAAAGAATCTGCAAAAATTTTCTTCCAATTTTTTTCAGTGTGTGATTGGTTGTCTAATGATTCTTTTGAAATACTTCAGAATAATTTGTTGACATAAAATTGAAATATAACTATGACTACTATATAACATTTAGCCTAATGTTCCTTGCTTATTTGAAGTAAAGTTTAGGTTGCTTTTTGAAGTGAATATTGAACAGGTGTCATTTCTTAATTTTTTCCAAATATTTATTTTGCAAAGTTATAGGTCTTGATTTTTGCAAATAGTTTATAGTAACTCTTGCTTATATACAATATTCCTTAAAATGTTTCTCATTAAGGAAGGCCTGACACTAATTTCCTTTTTTGTTCTTTTAGGAATGTTTTAAAGGAAGTTGGGCTACTCACAAGTTACTACATAAGAAAGCAAGTAAGTACAATCACAAATTTTTATACCATTTGTCTTAGAAGTGGCATTTGTGCCAGAAAATAAGAATTCTTCCAGTTCTGAAGGTGTATATTTGAAAGTTCTGAAAGTGTAATCCTGAATACTAGAATTATGACATATTTTAAATTCTTTGTGATATGTAATGCAAATAAAATATGTCTGAATAATATCTTAATCTTGTTTTACATATTTAACATGAAAATATGAGATAGTTGTTAGTATAGATGGATCTTACTTGAGCCACACCTGATGATACTCTAATCTTTTGACACCTTCTTGTGTTGCTGGAAGTGTTTGCATATAGTAGTCAGGGCTTATGTGAGTGATTTGGCTTCATTTAACCAGATCCCTTTTGGTTTCTTTTAGTTTCAATTTGTATTGCTTTTTCTACTCAAAACTATATTACTTTGTTTTTTGGTGTTTTAATGTTACTACCTGCAGTCTAACGTTTAATTTTCTTTTTTGAAATTTTGTGTGTAGTACCACAAAGTAAAACTATTAGCAGCTTTTTAGCTATTACTGTCAGCCACTGTGATGTAGCTGAAATTCACATAGCCTTTTTTGCTCCAGCTAATTTATCCTGTAAATTCACGTCATTAGTGTGGCTGGTCTAAGAAAACCTGTCACAGTTGCCTGAAAGTTGACAAGGGCTTTCTGTTCTGTATAGCATTGCCATCCTGATGGATCAAAGCTTGATTTAATTGGAAGTGGGAAATAACGTGGCTATTTATTTACATGGTTCTTGGTATAAGGTTTCTGTTTCTACATACGTAATCTTGGTGTCTTATATTCATCTACTTGTGTTTTTTTTTTTTTTTTTTTTAGGAGTTAGCTGATTTAATGGAGTTTGAATGTAGTTTGTTTTTACCAAAACAAATCTAATTGAGGTCAGCCAAACCACCATTTGAAGGAACAGGGAACTACAGATGTGAAAAAGATAAATTTTCTGTGGTTGTATAAAGCAACATCTACATTTAATGGACGTGCTAGGTTGTTGTGGGAGAAATGTGGTTAGAGATGAGGAAAAATGATGTGACTCAGTGTAAGTTTATCAACGCATAAAAGATAGGACTTGTTGATTTGTTACCTCTGTCAAAGTTTAGAGATGGATTTAAGTAATCTCACTTAACTTTATTCATTCATGCATTACATACATCCTATATTTCTAATGTGTTAGGTATTTTGCAGAACTCTTTGAGCCAGTTATTAGCATTTTGTATCCAGGAAGTTAAAGCATTGGTAAGTAATAAAGGGTTGAGGTTAAACAGTATGTTAGTAAAAAAGCCTATAATGGGCCTGTCAGATTTGCTAACTCATTGATGTGTGCCTATTTCTTCAATACTGGATATTTAAGGGAAGGGCTATTTCCTTTTGATTGACACTACAAGGGAATAAACAGCAGGTGTTCCCTATATAAAAAGAAGGTAATTATTACAACACTGGATTTAGGCTATTTACATTTTACTTATATCTCTAGTGTTTAATATGGTGCCATCTTGTAGCTGTTGCTCTCTTGGATCTTTTGGGATAACTTTTTTCGGTGGATAAGCCTGCTGTATTTAATCCCTTTGGCTATGGTGGATAGAGATCATCCTCAGGTGGCTAGCTCCGTATCTTTCATACCCTAATAAGTTGACTACAGTAAACGTTGAGTGACAGTCCTAGAGGAGGGAATGGTGTGGAGAAGGGTGATCTCCAGAGACAAGAAGAGTATCGAGAAAAGCATTGGGGAAACACAGTGTTGCGCTAGGAAGGAACCAGTGCATCTTTAAATTTAGTACTTCAGTCCAAGAAACGATAGTGAGATAACACATAGCAAGCATTTCTTGTCATGAAGATGATGTAGTTAGGTTTTTTTTTTTTTTTAAGTGTAGTGTCTACTGATGTCTGATTAATATTCATATGGGATATATTGATCTATAATTTGCTTTTAATATATTTGGTTTTGGTATTGAAGCAATTCTGGACTCATGAAATAAAATGGGATATATTTCCCACTTCTATTTTCTGGAAGAGATTATATAGAATTAATATTATTTCTTTTTTAAATGTTTGATAGAATTCACCACTGGAACATCTGGATCTGGAGTTTGCTTAATCATAGAAGCTTAATCTTTTAATGCAGGCATTAGGAAATTTTCAAGCGAGTTAAATGACTCAGGTAGTTTTTTTTTTTTTAACTTGTCATAGTAAAGACCATTCAGATGGTAAAGTTCTTAATTAAAAGCACATAATGCTGATTCTTGGGTGCATGTTTTTTATATTGTATCTTCTGTCACAGTGTACCTTAAGCAGCGTTTACTTTTAGTATGATCTGTAGAAGTTGTAGCATTTCACATCTCAAGACTGTATTACTGTACACTTTTTAATGTATCACTGGCATATTCAGTGTGTTTGTTTCTCATGTTCCTGAAGTGAAGGTGGAAGAATTTGACAAGTATCTTGAATAGTCAAAATTAAGGTATAAAAACCGCATTTAGGCCAGGCACAGTGGCTCACACCTGTAATCCCACATTTTGGGAGGCCGAGGCGGGCGAATCACGAGGTCAGGAGATGAGATCATCCTGGCTAACAGTGTGAAACCCCATCTTTACTAAAAATACAAAAAAATTAGCCGGGCGTGGTGGTGGGCCCCTGTAGTCCCAGCTACTCGGAAGGCTGAGGCAGGAGAATGGCGTGAACCAGGGAGGCGGAGCTTGCAGTGAGCCAAGATTGCACCACTGCACTCCAGCCTGGGTGACAGAGCAACACTCCATCTCAATAAAAAAAATAAAAAAGAAAAAACAGAACAAAACAAAAAACCCTGCAATTAATAAAATAACTCAAAGTGATACTTTTTCTTCCACTCCCCTACCCATTCACACTAGTGTGCCTGATTTTTGGATTACAGAGAGAAGGTGTTATGTAATGTCTTAAACTGGCTCCACCAAACTTTGTGACCATGGGTTACTCTAAGTCTCACCTCCAAGATGCTGGAATCACAGGTTTGTGTGAGGATTAAATAAGCAAATCCATGAGAAGTGCTTAGCATGTGTACCATACATAGTAAGTACTCAAAAACTAATTATCATATCTGGAAGACTTGAGTCAGAATTTTGATCAGAAAATCCTGTCCCATGCAAAGCTTAGACATGTTTAGTTATTTTGTGTCAGCTGACCAGAGGAAGCAGCCTGCATACAACTTTTTAAAGAACAAAGCCTGACTGTGATGAACTTTGGGCCAGACCTTGCATGTATCATGTACATATGACACTACCTGCATTTTACCTGGGACTGTTGCATTGTAATGTTTGGAAGACAGCTTACAAATGTTTATTTATACTGTCCTGTTGTACGGTCTTTTCAAAAAGTTTAGTTATTATGCAGTTGTGCTACCATCATCAGCTCAATTCAGATTTATTAATGGTCTATTATGTGGTTAGCACCTAAGGCTAATTGATCCTAAAATGTAAACGAATTTTCTTTTCAAGCGTGAATTTCCGTTAAGCAAATTATACCTAGAGATGAGAGAAGAACTTGTGATATTCAACTTTAGTTGTCATGGTAGTTTTGGGTTATACTATTTGTTTGTTTTAGTTTTTTTTTTGAGACAGTGTTCCTCTGTTGCCCAGGCTGGAGTGCAGTGGTGCAATCACGGCTCACTGAAGCCTTAACCTCCTGGGCTTGAGCAATCCTTCTACCTCACCTCAGCCTTCTGAGTAGTTGGGACTACAGGCATGTGCCACCATGCCCAGCTAAGTTTCATATATTTTGTGGAGATGGGTTTTTCCATGTTGTCCAAGCTGGTCTTGAATTTCTGAGCTCGAGTAGTCCACCCACCTTGAACTCCCAAAGTGCTGGGATTACAGGCCTGAGCTGCTGCTCCTGGACCTAAATTCTCTTTTGAATATAAACTGTGGAAGGGTAAAATCCAGATCAACAGGAAGCTTTAAAAGATTTTTACACCCTCACCTTCTCCCTGTTCCCTGCCCAGGAGTATGCTAGTGCAAAAAGCCTGCGTCTTGATTGCTGTTCTCTCCTGGGTTTTGGGAGAAAATTATTTTTGAGGTTCATGTTTCAGACAAAATCACTTGATGCACTTCATAGCTGAAGCAGGCTCAGTTGGTCCCCATTTCAAACTGTTTTCTGTCATGTTTGACCCAAGTAGCAGTGGATGAAGTTTGTTTTTGTCCTGTGATGAGAAAGTTTTCCCATTGATATTAACATTCACAGTGACTTTTTGGAATTCCAGAGGGGAGAAAGATATTTTAAAATTCAGTAGCATGGTATCTTTATTTTAAAATTCAGTAGCACAGTATCTTTCTATTCCTTTATATGTAATAGTATAAATATATTCTCTTCCAAAGTAATATGAATGGATTTTCTATATTTTTGCATTCTTGTCAATTGTACCTTAAGGGCCTTTCCAAAGTTAGCCACATGCTCTTTAAGAGTACTGGACTGGGGCTGGCATTCTTGTGTCACAGCTATGTGAACCACACAGTCTTTGTTTCCTCATACGTACAATAAAGAAACAACACTAGATTGTCTTTAAGATCTTCTCTAACTTTAACATTTTATGATTACATCTAGTTTCCTTCATTTTGTATTTTAAATAGATTTTTTAAGAGGGGAGTTTTATTTTTATTTCTTTCAGACACTTCTAAAATCAGTTTGAGGTTTGACTTTTAATACCTATGGTAGAATGACAATAATCAGGAAAAGGTCTGAGTGCACTGGGAGGTGTTTAGGCCAATACTTGGTCCACGAGGGACTTGTATTCCTGCTATTTAAAGTCTTAGGTTTGTAGTTTTATTTTACTATGTGGATAACAGGTGCAGCCAGTGTGTTGACATCACAGGCACCAAAGAGGGTCTTCTGTGTGAGTAGAATTCTTGTGTATATTTCAGTCAGCACATGTAGATTAATAACTGACAGGATTGTGTGCATGGATGTGATTCTTAATTTTTCTGCTGAACTTTCAACAGATTGTTCCCTCCCTTGTCTTTGCCTTTTTCCTACCTCTTTCCTTTACCCCATTTCTGAAAAGAGGCAAATGAGGATCATAAAGTTTTCCAAGTGAATTGAAATACTGACTTGAAAGCCATTGATCAGCTTTGTGAGAAATAATTATTTTTTATTTTAAAGTTGCTTTGGGATTACTTAGGATGTGTTCTTTTAGTAAGAGCATAATTCATTTGTAACATCTGATCTCAGTTGGGTAGGTTTTACTAGGGCTTCATATTTTAAAATGGGTTTTCTATAAATTGATGTGGCAAGAATGCATTAGGAAAGCTGTGTATGGGCTGTTCCTGTTCGATATTATGTGAAAACGTAGTATATGTTTACATGGAGTTTTTTCCTTCTAAGACCTTAGATCTTCGAAAAGGAGTTATAAGGGTTTTTGAATATGGCAGTAAAGCAGTTGCTTTGGTGATTTAGGTTAGGGTAGAAGTTTGGTGGATTTTTATGCCTGGGCTTGTTGGCTTGGTTTTAAACAAGAGATATTCAAAGTATGCTGCTGCTCACTAGCTTGACAACTGAAACATTCCTTTCCCTCCTTCTCTTCTTTCCTCTCGCATCTATTCTTCCGTCTCCCAGAGGATGAAAAGGCAAAGCGAGAAGTGTCTTCCTGGACTGTGGAAGGTGATATTAATACTGACCCATGGGCAGGTTATCGATATACTGGTAAACTCAGACCACATTATCCACTGGTGAGTAAATAAGGTAATAAAATCTTAACATTCCAATTTTGAATTTTCCAAAAATGATACTATAGTGAATCATATAATCAGGATTGAGTTTACAAAGGAACTTGCATTTTAGCTCTAAAGCTCTTATGGTACATCATTTGAGAGCTGTTAGTTTGGCAATCATGGAAGAAGTGGGAAAAAAATTAGATGAAATAGGTAAAACTTTTAAAAAGAAGCGTGGGCTAAGGTGGAATAGATATTTTGTTGCTGGCATGATGGTAGTGTGTATAGTCGTCCCTTGATATCGATGGATGATTGGTTCTAGGGCATCCTCACTCCCACACAGTTTCCAAAATCCACTGATGCTCAAGTTCCTTAAAGTCAACCTTCCGTATCACGGATAGTGCATCAACAGATGCGGAACCAGGAGGTATGGAGGACTGACTGTATTACACTTTTCTAAAATTATTTTATTATGATATATTTCTCCCTTAATTTAGATATGGCTTTTCTGCCACTCTTTTCGCTTCCTCTATTCTTGGCGGATAAGAGTCGGAGTTTTAATGTAAGCATTCATTCAAGTTGAAATCTATTTGTCACCCTTAAATATTTAAATTCTCTTTACTGATGATTTTTTTTTATAAAAGGAATACATCTTTAATCTTTAAAATTTGGAAAAATAGGAAAAACATAACAAAATCTTCTTAATTCTGCCTCCCAGAGATAATGACTAGAAACATGTTGGTATATATTTACTTTGAGACATGATTTTATTGTTGTCAGCTTGCCAATTTCTTTGGAATAACATGGGTGTCTTGTTATTAGTCTCTGTCTAATTTTAAATCCTTAATGGCCTTGACCACTTTCCCCCTTTCTAAAATACCCTGTGAAAGGGGTGGCATTACCACTAGGAAAAGTAAAGCATAATATTAATGAAATATATATCTGTTATAATATTTAAGGTGCCATTTAAAACTTTTAAAAACTTTTGAATGGACTTTTTTTCTCCCCAGTTCTATTTATTTTTTGTTGGTAAATCAGTTTTAACTAACTTCTTTGATGTTTTTAGATGCCAACAAGGCCAGTGCCAAGTTATATTCAAAGACCAGATTATGCCGATCATCCCTTAGGTAAGCTCTGCTATGTTGATGACTACTGCAAAGGGAAGGAATGCTTTTCTTGCAGAAATTTTTCAGTGCTGGACTTCTAATAAATGTGTTTTCAAGCAGCATTAGAACATTAAAGATAATTAAAGATTCTTGCCCCCCCAGTAGAAATCTACCTACCTCTGAAAGCACTATGTAGCTGTTAAAGACTATATTTAAAATAATACTGTATTTTATGTTGTTATAACAACTTCTAGACTTACTAAAAAACAGTTTTAATTTTAATATTCCCTCCTGTCTAAATTAAACAATATCTATTTAGGTAAAAGCGGATGGTAGAGACCTGAGTGAATGCGTAACTAAAGACTTTGGACTGTAACATTAACAGAAGTAGTAATAGTGGTGATAGTGATAGTAATGATGAGAATGATATGATGATGGTTCTCTAATAATAACTGATACTTATTTTTGCTTAACTGTGTGTCAGGCACTGTGCTAAGTTCTTTGCACGTGTTACTACATTTAACACTTTCAACATTGCTGAGGTAGGTTCTGTTGTCTTCTCCATTTTTATAGATAATGATACTGAGACACCCAGCGAAGATAGGTAATTTGCAACACAGGTCAGTGGAACAGTCTCTGACCTTAGGGCCTGTACACATAATTAATTTAGACTTTGTGAAATTACTGATTTTGCATGTCAAAGAGGATCAACTCTCAGCAATTTTGTGTGGTTTTATCTACCAAGTTAAGCTATCTTTGCTTTGTTCTCTAAGAAGTGGGGAACTGTATTACGTACATTCTTATGATTATCATTTTAAAATTTTAGTTAAACCCTACTATTTCAGAAAAATTTAAGGGAAAGATAGTCTAAATGATAGCATACTGTTGAGGATGTATAATTTCATTATTTTTCTATTTAATCTTAAATGTAGTATTAGCTTGTATTTAAGAAAAACAAGCATAGACAAGGTAAATTCTAACAAATGTTATGCAGTGAAAGTAAGTTCTAGGCCTTAGAGGTAACTGCTATTCCCCTTTATATACAGAACTTTTCAGAACTATTCTATATGTGTAAGCACATTAGGACCCTGTCCCTGCCATCTATACACAAATAGAAAAAATTATATATACCTTTTTACTTTGCTGTATTCGCTTAATATGTCTTACAAATGTGTCATATAAAGCCACCTCCTTTTTAGTGAATGAAGTATTCGGTTATGTGGATGTATCATATTTCGTAAGCCAGGCTCCTACTAATGAATGTTTAGAGCATTTCGAGGTTTTTGCTTATTGCAATTTGACGGCAGTAACTACTCTTATATTTATATCTTTGTCCATGTGTCAAGAGTATTTCTATAGGTTGATAATCTAAAATAGCGGGATCAAAGGATACATACATTTTTGATTTTGAGAGATATTACAAATTTCAGAGATTTTTCCAGTTGTTACTTCCATTAAAAATACATAGATGTCTCTTTTCTGCTGTATTTTTCCCCAGCATAGTGTGTTACAAAGCTTTATGATCTTTGCTAATCTGAAAGACAAAAAATGTTATTTTGCTATTATTTTAATCTGCATTTTAAAATTATGAGTAAGGTTGAGCATCTTTTCATATATTAAAGTCATTTATATTTTCTTCCCTTTTGTAATGTTTATTCATATCCTTAAGCTTTTTTCCCTGTTAGAGTACTAGTTTTTTCCATATTGATTTATAAATGTTCTTGGTATATTAACAAACATAACCTTTTGATGTATGTTTTTAAAACTTTTTTTCCAATTGACTGTTTATGTTTTGTCATAACATTTATTACAGACTTTGAGTATCCTAACATAGTGAAATTTATCAGTGTTTTATTTTACAGTGTGTATGGCTTTATGACCTAGAAAGACGTTTTGGTGCAGAAGTTATAAAATATATATTCCTATGTTTTCTTCCAGCATTTTTATGGTTTCAGTCTTTTTTATGTATGATAAAAATCATTTATAGATCTGAAACTTACTTGGTATAAGGAGTTAAATAGGGATGCAACTTAATTTTTTTTTCTCGGAAGAATACCTGGTTATTATTTAAAACCAATTATTTAAAAAAATCAGCCTTTCCTTACTGATTTGAAGTGCAACCTATATTGATGTGTTATGTTCTCACATGTCTTTGGGTCTGTTTCTGGATTCTGTTCTGTTTCACTAACCTATTTGTCTAATCATGTACCACTGCCAAACTCTTAATTATCCTAGCTATATAATGTTTAAAATTTGGTAGGCCTTGTTGCCCCTACCTTTCCTCTTTTTCAGAATTTTCCTGGCTATTCTTGCATGTTTGTTTTTCCATGTGAAATTTAGAATCAGCTTGTCTGGTTCTCAAAATTATCCTGTTGACTTTTTTTTATTGGGATAGTATTAAATTTATAGATTAATTTTGGAAGAATTGACATCTTTACAATATTGAGTCTTCTTGTCCAGGAACAGGGTATGTTTTTAAAATTTTATTTGACTCCTTTTATGTCTTTCAGTTGGGTTTTCAGATTTTCTTTATGTAGGGATTTTATTGTTAAATTTATTCCTGGGTACTTTATCTTTTTAGTTGTTTTTGTACATAATAGCTTCTGTATTTTTTAGCTCATTATTTGTACATGGGAAAGTTATTGATTTTGATAAATTTGTCTTACAGTATGCCAACTTGCTGAATTCTTATTTCTGGTCATTTACCAGGTGATTCTTCTGTTCTAGAGATATTTAATCATATCTGAAAATGATAAGAATTTTGTCCTTTCCTTTCTAGTTTTATATGTCTTATTTCTTCCTCTTGTTAATTTCATCTGCTAGTATTGCCAGGTGTTAAATAATAGTGCCGATAGCGGGCATTCTGTGATGTTGGTTCTCAGTTTGAGATTTATATTTATCATGTCAAGGTGGTAGCTGGCCATGTTATCAGAATTAACTTTCCTTCTAGATTATTATTTACTTTTACTTTCTTAATTTATGAATGATGAATTGGATTAATAGATTTGCCAGTATTGAACTCTCCCTGCCTTCTGGTACGAATCTCACTTGCATCCTGATGTATTGTGTTTTTTTGGATTCTGTTTGTTAATATTTTATTTGGAATTTTTCCATTAGTACTTGTAAATAAGATTAGTTGATGACACTATTTTTGTTAGATTTTGAGTTAATTGCTACCCTGGCTTTATTACTTTTCATGTATGTAAAACTGTAAGTTAACAAATTTTATTTGTGAAGATTTTTAGAGCAATAGTTTTAAAACTTTTTGAAGTTGGAAATGACTTTTATAGCATGATCTTTGTATGTGTATATAAATTAACAAAGATTTAATGGCAGCACTTATTCCTACTCCTTATAATACAAGTATAATACTTTGTTATGCCGTTCTAATATTTTCTATCCCATTTATTTACTTTTAAAAAATGTTAAGTGTAGCCCAATAAAAGGTCACAAACTGGAATTTGAAAAACGCTTGCTTTGGTTCCTGTTTCAGAAAATAGTGTAATTAATTCATCAGTTGTTGGTGTATAGTTGCTTCATGAGATGATTATGAAAGTTATTTGTAAATTCTATGGTACTTTTCATATGTGTATCATTTACTGAGTTTGATTATCATACTGCCTGGCATATAATAAGTACTCCATAAGTATTGGCTGATTTCTAATAGGTCTGAAAATTTATCCTTTATAATTTTTTCTTTAATTGGTTTAGCAAGTTTCCCTTTGATGTTGAAAATGTTTTTTAAAAAAATCTAACCTAGACCATCCCAAATTATGAATTACTGTTGTGTGAAACAGACTACTGTTTTTATGCCACAGGTATATAATTATGCAAATAAATATTACATTTTTGCATTCATTTTGGTTTTACTTACCGGTTTTTCATTCTAGGAATGTCAGAATCCGAACAGGCTCTTAAAGGTACTTCTCAGATTAAATTACTCTCATCTGAAGATATAGAAGGGATGCGACTTGTATGTAGGGTAAGAGTTATTTTTTTGCCATGGGGTAGGAAATGTTTAAGCAGTACTTAGACATGAAGTCAGTGGTTTGCTGATTTATAAAGATAGCAAATGTTATATTGTTAGACTGACTAACCATGCTTTTTTTTTTCTTTAACTTTTTTTTGAGACTGAGTTGCTCTTTCGCCCAGGCTGGAGTGCTGTGGCGCGATTTCTGCTTACTGCAACCTCCGCCTTCCGGTTTCAAGCGATTTTCCTGCCTCCCGAGTAGCTGGGATTACGGGTGCCCGCCACCACACCTGGCTTATTTTTGTAATTTTAGTAGAGACGGGGTTTCACCATGTTGCCCAGACTGGTCTCGAACTCCTGACCTCGTGATACACCCGCCACGGCCTCCCAAAATGCTGGAATTACAGGCATGAGCCACCATGTCTGGCCTTTTTTTGTATTTTTAGTAGAGATAGGGTTTCACCATGTTGGCCAGGCTGTTCTCCAACTCTTGACCTCAGGTGATCTGCCTGCCTTGGCCTCCCACAGTGCTGGGATTACAGGCATGAGCCTCTGTGCCTGGTTTAGCCACGCTTTTCATTAAACTATTGTTAGTATATAATTTTAGTCAACAGTTGTTTTCTTCTTAAAAGCCTGTTTCGGAATTAATCTGATGGATAGTCTATAGATGGCAATCCTTTTCATTTATTTTCTGTATTCTTTTTTAAAAGAAACAAATTCTTTATGATATTTAAAAACATCATGTCATTTTATTTTCACAAGTCATCATAACATAGGACAAAGTTTAAGGTTCAGAGGGTTACGCTATTGGCCTTTTTGTGAAATACCTGTGATGAGTGATAGTAGTGGTTGGTACTTACCAGGTGAAATCACATATTTATTCTGAAGAAAAATATGATACATTGGTATTATTCATTTAGATAAGATTCTTAAGGTTTCTATTCAGTGCTTTAAAGTGATTTGATTCTAATTTTGTTTGATATTCTGGAGAACTTTCTATTCCTATGACTTACTTGCTGTGATTCTTTGAGGAATTCATTTATCTTTTTTTTTTTTTGAGACAGGGTCTTGCTGTCACTCAAGCTAGATAGAGTACAGTGGCACAATCATAGATCATATAGATCATAGCTCATAGCTTACTGTAACCCCAAACTCCTGGGCTCAAGCTGTCCTTCCACCTCAGCCTCCTGAGTAGCTGGGATCACAGGCGTGTGCCCACTACACCTGACTACTTTTTTTTATTTTTTGTAGAGA
>NW_012110375.1:328851-355079 GCF_000951045.1 Mandrillus leucophaeus | reverse complement strand
CTGGGATCACAGGCGTGTGCCCACTACACCTGACTTTTTTTTTTTTTTTTTTTAAGAGACAGGATTTCACTATGTTGCCCAGGCTCATCTGTTCCTTTTTCTTTTTCTCTACTTTTCCCCATTATAGAAATGAGAGAAGACTACCTCTATCATTTGATGATTGTTTAGATTACTTAGGATGTATATTTTCACATAGAAATCAGCCAAGCTTACTGCTGCTTGCTCGTTAGCCCAATTTTTTTATAAAATTTGTCTGTTTTTATATATTTACATTTTATATATTTTCTATAAAATTATAATATTCAAGGGGAGATTAATTTTTACCAATCTTCCACAAACAGTAGAAGGGGTATAGATTTCTACTTCTGTGTCTTTTTTTAATGTATTGTGTTCCTTTTATACAGCTTGCTAGAGAAGTTTTGGATATTGCTGCCGGCATGATTAAACCAGGTGTAACTACTGAAGAAATAGATCACGCTGTACACTTAGTAAGAACTTCACTTTTTTACTTTGAGAAATTTTGTTACATTACTTGATGCTTTGAACTTAAACATTAAGTAGACAAATTCTGAGTGTCTATGGTAACTTAGGTAAGTTTATTTGAAAGCAAATTTTTGCTTTGTTTCAAATATGGAAAACATTCAACAGTCATTATTCCCATCTTTAAGAATCTATAATATTAAGGTCTGAGGTAAGCTTGAAAAACACCTTGTTTCTGAAACAAGATATTCATAATAAGCATTTCAGTTGCGCTTTTATAAAATGATTGATTTTATCTGCTTTAAATAAATCCTGCCACTACAGACATCTAATATTCTGAAATAAAAAAAAGAATATAACTTCTGATGGTAGATAAGTTAAATGTTTCCTTTTATATCTATAGTGTCAAGGCAATGAACAGTCCAGATAAATATTTATAGTAAGTATAGGGATTAAAAATAAATAAATAAAGATTGTCTGTCCATCAGAGAGAGACCTTAAGACTTTAGTAGATGAGTGTACACATTATATGAATTAAAAAGAAATGAGTGATAAGTAGTTAATATATGGAAAGCAGATCTCAAACATGTTCTAGTAAACAAATGCAAATTATAAAGGCCTAGTAAATTTGAATTTTTAAAGATGTTTCTATCCGTTGCTTGTGTGGAGTGATGAAACTGGTCCTCTCTTCTGCTTGGTGATGGTATTGTAAATTGGAAGAACCCTTTTGGAAGGATTTGACCATGTATCTTGAGCTATGAAAATGTTTATAGATTTTTTATTCAGAATCTTATTAATCCTGACATTTGAGTATTGTTTCATATGTTAGTATAAGATATATCATATGCAATAATAGCATTTTGAGTATGTTCTGTGGGCCAGGTGCTCAAGTGCTTCTTTTACATTAACTCGTTCGTCTTACCAACAACCCCTTGAGGGTAGGTACTATTGTAATCTCCATTTTATAGGTAAGGAAACTGAGGAGGAGAGAGGTTAATTAAATTGTCAAAAGTTACATGACTTGTAAATGATGGAATTGGCATTTTCAATCTAGAAAGTCTAATTCTGTATGCTCTAAACTATTATTTGTAATGCTATGAGAAGCAGATAAGTATATTCCTACATGAGGGAAAAGCCACAAATGTAGTTATTGGTTGTAAGATTTTTTTTTTTCTGTAATTGAGGAAACTTCACATTAATTTAAATTTCCAGTAAGAATGAAATTGCTAGTAAAATCATGGTATATTCTACATATTCTGCAAATGGTGTATTGTGCAACCATTAAAAAATATTAGCCTGAAGACTAGAGCAGGATGGAAACAGAAATTATGTATGCTGTGATTACTACTGTGTAAAAGCATCCAGTAAAGTAAGACTTATTATGGAGAGCAGACCATGTTTTTCTGTAAGAGTTCTTTTGTTGTTCCACTGAATGTGGTTATTAAAATGTCTAGAAGTACTTTATCATTTCTTAATTATGCTAGTAGTAGTCATTTTTGGGGCATAGTGATACAGGCTTGTTTCAACATAAAATTATAATTACATAAAAAATGCTTGTTAATATTTACTTAAAATATTATATTTTTACTTTGATATATTTTTCACAAGGACTAGTTAATTCTAAAGTAAAATCTTCATATGTGGTAATATTTATATATATATTTGTAATAGAGGTTGAGTATCCCTTATCTGAAATGCTTTGGACCAGAAGTGTTGTGGATTTTGAATTTTTTTGGATTTTGGAATATTTGTATTATACATAACTGGTTAAGCATCTGTAATTTCAAAATTTGAAATTCTAAATTCTCCAATGGGCATTCCTTTGAGTGTCCTGTTGGTGTTCAAAAAGTTTCGTATTTTGGAGGATTTCAGATTTTTAGATTAGGAATGCTTAACCTGTATGTCATTTTAGTTTTCCTTTGTGCAGTTACCAGTAAACTGGTTTGTATATGTGTACCTGACTGGCACAAACGCTGTTGTATATTGTTTAAGATAATATCCACTACTGTTACTAAAATAAAATATTAAGTTCTTTATAATGACATGTGTCCAGCTTTTTACACATTTTTCAAATTTTAAAATCTGTAATTTCATACAGATTTTTCTTTATATATTCCAAATTATTTTTTCTGTATTATAGGCATGTATTGCAAGAAATTGCTACCCTTCTCCCTTGAATTATTACAATTTCCCAAAGTCTTGTTGTACATCAGTGAATGAAGTCATTTGCCATGGAATACCAGACAGACGGCCCTTGCATGAAGGTGACATTGTTAATGGTAAGAAAAATATGTTACTTTCATCACCATGGGCAAAGAAGCAACAAAGCTTGGGGGAATCTGACAGTGACTTGTGTTTTCTTGACTTGCTTCCTGTACTTACTCTTTTTCCTTTTTAAAATTCAGTATCACTAACTCTTAAATCTATGGAAAGCTCTCTCGTGGTTTTGTGCATTTTGCTTTTAAGATACTTCTGATGTGATATATTTGGTGCAGTGTGTATTTCTTTAATGCTTACCTCATATGTGATTGATTAGGTCAAAGATGTCAGTGAAATGTGGAGTCTAGTTTTTTTTTCCCCCAGAAGTTCATTAATGGTTTTGAAGAGACCAGGGCAGGCTTTGTTATAGATACAGGAAAACCCTTCATAATATATGAAGACCTAAAGGAAAGCTGAAAATCTTGCAGAAGCGCCTTACTTGAGTGGAAGTAGCTTTAAAGACCCCTATGTTAAGCTGCCTTGGGAAGCTACAAGTATAGAGGGTGGAGGAAGTAGCTTAAAAGACATTACTCCTTTTCTTTTTTTTTGAGATGGAGTCTCGCTCTGTCGCCCAGGCTGGAGTGCAGTGGCGTGATCTCGGCTCACTGCAAGCTCCGCCTCCTGGGTTTTCGCCATTCTCCTGCCTCAGCCTCCCGAGTAGCTGGGACTACAGGCACCCGTCACCATGCCCGGCTCATTTTTTGTATTTTTAGTAGAGACAGGGTTTCACTGTGTTAGCCAGGATGGTATCGATCTCCTGACCTCGTGATCTGCCCGTCTTGGCCTCCCAAAGTGCTGAGATTACAGGTGTGAGCCACCGCGCCTGGCCAGAAGACATTAATGAAGGCTTTCCTAGATGGTATTTGTTTTTGTTTTGTGTATCATTTTATTTTTTGGAGACAGGGTCTGTCACCCAGGCTCGAGTGCAGTGGCGCCATCATGGCTCACTGCTGCCTCGACTTCCCTCGCTCAGGTGATCCTCCCACCTCAGAAGTAGACAAGACTACAGGCTCATTGCTACCATACTCAACTCATTTTTTGTACTTTTTGTAGAAGTAGGGTTTTGGCTTGTTGTTCAGGCTGGTCTCAAACTCCTGGACTCAAGCAGTCTGCCCGCCTTGGCCTCCCAGAGTCTTGGGATTACAGGCATGAGCTACTGTGCCTGGCCTAGATGGTATTTTAATATTGATGAAATTAGACTCTTTGTTAATAAGATATCTTAAAGGAACTGCCTATCAAATGAGGAAGCATGAGCCCAAGTGTTAGAGGCTGCAGATAATTGACTGATTGTGATGCTAGCTGTGAATGATAGCCAAAATTTAACTATGACACAATTTTTATTAGAATTGCTACTGCTTTAGTTAGGGTATCTGTTCATAAAGTTCCATAGGTTTTGAGGCCAACCCTGTTTTTCATATAAACCCTGTTATTTTTATTACATGCAGAATGTGTGAAGTTTTTCAGGAGTGTATGTGTTGTGCTAGAACCAAAATATCTATATTGTGATGTTATAGGTTGATTTAAATATATGGTTTAAAAATACTCAATGTGCTCTCTAGATACATTATAATGGTATAATAGTATATAGTATAATGATAAAATAGTAATCTGTATTCTTAAACATGGGGACAAAGAGGAGAATGAATATTCACAAATAAGTGAAAAGCAAATGAGTTTTTAAAAAACAGCTGTAGAGCAGTGTAAATTTTTCTATTATTCCCTAGCAGGAGTAAGGAACTTGTAAAAGATAAATGAACATGGTATTTTGTAGCAGTGTAGCAAAGTCTTCAATTTAATGTTACTAACTCTAGTAATTTATCTTGCATGATTGTATCCCACATACATTTTTCTTTTGCCACAAGTGATACAATTTCTTTAAGAGTATAAAAACCCACTATCTGGCTTATGTTACTATGGCCATATTCCTGCTCTCCACAGTGAGTTCAGTTACATTACACTCAGGGAGCTTCTGTTGGGCAATAACTATCTATCCATTGGTGTCTAATTTGAGAATGCAGAAATTATCTTTTTCATTAAGTTGCTAGATGCTGTCATGTTGGAAAAGCACTTGAATTTTGAAATGAAAATAAGTATGGTCTTTATATTTGCACATTCTCTTGCAGTGGACATCACTCTTTATCGCAATGGTTATCATGGGGACCTGAATGAGACATTTTTTGTTGGAGATGTGGATGATGGAGCACGGAAACTTGTTCAGACTACATATGAGTGCCTGATGCAAGCCATCGATGCAGGTCAGCCTCAGTGTTGAGCACCTATTGGCAGTCCTGTGCGCTGATGGGCTAGGAGTGACAGGGCGCCACAATTCTGTGCATTCCTTGTAGTTTTGCCCCTGTTCTACCTGAGTTAGCTTTGGGTGTTAGCAGTAATGGGTGAAAGGATGATTTGGGAATCCCTTGGTGGAGATAGACCAGATGATTGGTTAGCATCCTTTGTTTCTTCTGTGATTTATCTTCCCTTTCTTTGCCTGATAAATGAAGAGGAGTGTGCAGATGGTTTTTTAGTGCAACTTTTATTCTATTTTTCAAATTCTTTCCACTACATAAATATTATGTTCTCCTTATAAAAAATTAAAACTGAAGATTATAAGTGAAAAAATGTGTGATCCTCCTTTATACTTGCCTCCCCTCTTTTCTTATCTCTCTCTTCTCTCTGGAGATATCCCCTGTTACCATTTAGGTTTTTTCTCTCTCCTGTGCATTAATGCACACACGTATGTGTATGTGTTAAATTAGGTTAAATGGAATCATAGTATTTTTAATGTGTAACTGGGTTGTTTTTTCAACTGTCATAGAGATCTTTTCAAGTTAGCATATGTACCTACAGATATATATTTACCTCATTCTTTTAATGGCTATGTATTATATTCTGTAGTATTACAATTTGTGTAACTATTCTGTTGGATTTTGGTGATTTCCAGATTTCTTGCTATTGTAGTAATGGGTAGGGGTGTATTTCTGGAGGATTTTTCTCAGGCTGTCTTTGTACATAATAAACAACTTACCGAGGCTTTTTGTTTAATCAATATCTTATGGGTATAAGAGAAGGAAAGGGGCTGGGCATGGTCACTCACTCCTGTAATCCCAGCACCTTGGGAGGCTGAGGTTGGCGGATCTCCTGAGGTTAGGAGGTCGAGACCAGCCTGGCCAACATGGTGAAACCCTGTCTCTCATAAAAATGGAAAAATTAGCCAGATGTGGTGGCGGGCGCCTGTAATCGCAACTACTTGGGAGGCTAAGGCAGGAGAGTTGCTGGACCTGGAAAGTGGATTGTGCCACTGCATTCCAGCTTGGGCAACAGAGCGAGACTCCATTTCAAAAAAAGAAAAAAAAAAAAGGAAAGGAAAGCTATTAACAGCATCTTGTTGGAGTTGTTAATAAATGGGCAAACAGCCTTCAAGTTAAATCTTTAGCATTTCAACTTTATTATCCAGTGTACTATCTGCAACCCTCCCCAGTCTCCCCAAATCTTGATGTCATCAACAGAATAGTGAACAGGACAGAGTTCTTAGACAAACATACAGTTATCTCTAATAACATTGATCCAGTATTTTTATTGTTTTTAGTGCCTTCTTTAATGGGTATGGGAGATGAAATTTTTACTCAAGTTGGAGGAATGGAAATGATGGAATATGACATTTTTGTGTATCAGGTGAAATTTTGAAAACTTATTCATTGTTGATTATTTTAAAACGTTAATACAGGAGGTAGAATTGAAGAAATTTAATGTTTAGTTTGTCATTTGTGAAAGCTTAAGTTTGAAATAATTTTTAGAGTTTCTGCCAGATAGTCAATGTTTCTATTCTTTTTGCTTCTCTGTGAATCAACTGAAGAAACAAAAAAAAAAAAAAGAAAAAAAATGAGATAGTTAGAATGCTGTTTTATATGACGTATGACTGGAAGGTGCCAGTAGTTTTGAGGAAAGAACGAAAGTAGCCAGGAAAGAACGAAAGTGGCTTGATCTTTTTTGGACAGTGCTATGAATTCCTTTGTGTAAGTCATTTTTGCCCCCCTTTTTGCCCCTCATTTTGCACCCCTCTCATTCCCCCAGGTAGAGGGTTTGAAAAGCTATTGAAATTAGGCTTTTTAAGTAGGGTTTCTTCGTCTATGCACTTAGTGGCTTTTGGGTCTGATAATTTTTTGTTGTAGAGGCCTGTTCTGTACATGTAAGATGCTTCACAAGCATTCCTGGTCTCTACCCAGTAAATGCCAGTTATACCACACCCTGTGTTTGACAACCAGAAATATTAATATCTCTAGATACTACCCTTTGGGGCCAGAGTTGGAGCAGTTTGAAAATCAGGGAAGACTTCCCCTGTCACTCCATGCAACATTGATTACAATTTTGTTCCCCCTCCCACCCCAGGCTGATAGGAAGGCCTGGATAGGAATGAAAGAAAATCATTATGAAAGTCAGCATGATTTTTCAAAACCAGAAACCTCCTTCCTTCTCCCTCCAAAATCAAGCTGGAAGGTACAGTTAAGAGCAAGTAAAAATGTTAATTGAAGTGATTCTTTGAGCTATTTACCCTGAAATGGATGGGAAAGATACATTGTATCTGAACCTCAGTCTGGGAATCAGATAGCTGAGTAGGAGAGTGTAGAGAGTTAAGGATCCCCAGAGCCATCTTGAGGTTCCCTAGGAGTCTGACAGTGCCCAGCTCCTGAGTCTTAGTGTAAGGGAGAACCTTAATAGTGATGAGAACCACTTGTTTTGTTTTGTGTTTTATTGAAACACCAGTAAAAGTCATAAAAGCTAAACAGAGCAGAAAGTGTATATAGTGAGAAGTATCTTTCCTATACTGTACCTCTAGAATTGTCTGTAGAGGCAGCCGTGGAAAGTTTGAGAACGTTTTTATGGGGATAAAGAAGCCCAGGGGAAATAAGTCTTTCAGAAGTTGTCCAGGCTGAAACTCAGGACAATTCGTTACTTTTTGAACATTCCTTTTACTCCTAGTGCATTTTCTTATCTCTTCTGCTCACATAAATAGAATGGAACACTTGGCCTTAGGGAGGGATGCGAAAAGAAGTATTTTCTTCTCTATTGTTCTCTATTGTTAAAGAAAGCAAAAGGTACCTACTTCCAACCCTTTAGTACTGTTATGAGTCTAACGTTTTTGGCATGAAAGGAGGAACTAGGAATGCCCTTGGTTTGAATTAGAACTCTACCAGTTACTGGCTGTTTGGCCTCTCTGTGCCTCATCTGTAAGTTGAGGCATGGATGCATAAAAGTGTTTCAAAAGCTTCCTAGCGCAAAGATAGTAATTAACTTTTTTTTTTTTTTTTTTCTATTTTGAGACAAGGTCTCTCTCTTTTGCCCAGGCCAGAGTACAGTGGCAGGAACACTGCAGCCTCGACCTCCCGGGTTCCAGTGATCCTCCTACCACAGCCTCCCAAGTGTAACTGGGACTATAGGCATGCACCACTATGCAGGGCTAAATTTTGTACTTTTTGCAGAGACAGGGCTTTGCCATGTAGCCCAGGCTGGTCTTGAACTCCTGAGCTCAGGCGATCTTCCTGCCTTGACCTCTGAAAGTGCTGGGATTACAGGCATGAGCCACTGCACCCGGTTGATAGTAATTGATTAGTACATGTTAGTTATTATTAGTTTATCACGAATTTTCTCTTTTCCTTTCAGTGAAGCCTGGTGTTCGGTACAGGGAACTGGGAAACATTATCCAGAAGCATGCCCAAGCAAATGGATTTTCAGTTGTTCGAAGCTATTGTGGGCATGGAATCCACAAACTTTTTCATACAGCTCCCAATGTACCCCACTATGCCAGTAAGTACTATCTGGAGATTTGGTATAAGCTCACCATTTATTCAACAAATACGTATTCATACATTTAACAGTACCTACTATTTTGTATTCACTAGAGTAATCTGTTAGCTGTAATAGATAGAGTCCCAAAATGTGTATTTGCTGAAACACAGTGCAAGTTCATGTCTTACCCACATAATAGTCCAAAGCAAGTGTGTTTGGTCACTGTGGGGGCAGGGCAGTTACTGTGTGACACAGGCTGTGTCATCTTCGACCTATGGCTTTCAAAGTCACTTTGGGAGTTGCCCTCCTGGCCAGTAGATAGTGAGGGTGTTGGGGGTTGAAGCTTGGAGGGATATACTTGGGAGTTTTTAACAGTCAGCTGGAATTGGCATAAATCAAATTTATTTTCCATTGGCAGGAATTCAGTCACATGGCTGCATCTAAATGCAAGGGAAGTGGGAAAACGTAATTTAATTGTGTGTTATGGAAGAAAAGTAACCTTATTTTGGTGAACAATCAACAGTCTGCCACAGGCCTAGCCTTTACTATTCTGATTCCTTAGGTGAAGTCAGTTTGTCTTGCTTGGTTTTAGTGCTTAATGTATGTCAGATCCAGTAATATTTGTTCATATAAATAGAGGGGAATAAACAAAGTACCTTTCCTCAGGTTGAGTGCCATATGATACAATAACAAAGAAAGTGTAAGATAGATAATGTCTTACAGAAATATTTTCTGTAGAGAGAGAAGACATGTACAGGAATGAATCTGTTATTTGGTGTTGGAAATGAAAGCTGTCCACAGTAAGTGACCTAGAAAGGAACTTAGCACATATATATTGAGCCACTGCTAGATAAACACTTTCATCTCCTTGTGCTTAATTTTTTTCATTTGTACAATAGTAGGGAATGGTACTTACTGTAGAATTGTTATGAGGGTTAAGTGAGATGATACATGGAAAGCACTTAGAACGCTGCATGAAAACAGTACACGAAAGCATTTAATCAATGACAGTAATATGTAATATCTCATTTGATCATCGCAACTCTGGATAATTTCTTAGCCCAATTTTTTTAAAGCAACTCTGTGCTTACAGAGGTAATTGGCTTGCTCAAGGTCACACAAACTAGTAATTAAATGCCAGACTAGCATTGATACCTGGGTTCTGTCTTGCTTTCTGGAGTCAGTCTTTTCTCCTATACATCATGCTGACGAGTAAGGATTGAAGAAATTTGGAGCTGGGTGCGGTGGGAGAACTAAAGAGTGGTTGAGGTTTTGGTTGGGTGGAGAGGAGAAAAAGCTTTCCAGTTGCTGGGTGAACATGAGTGCTTCAGATAGAGATGAACAGAGAAAATATAAGGTTGGCTGAGTTATATGTTAAGGACTAGCAGCAGGCAGTCCAGGTGTGTTGAATGCCAGACTGAAGAAATGTGACTTCTGTGTCGGAATCTTCAGAATTATTTTTGAGCAAAAGAATGGCATAATGAAGCTGATATTTTGAGAAGGCTAATTTGGCAGTGGTGACTAAGATGGATTGCAGGTGGGAGTTCTGAAGATAGTTGGCCTGATGGGCAGTTGTTGTTGTAGTTGAGGTGTGACATGGTAAAATCCTAGACATGGATAGTTGTGAAGAGAAAGTGAAATGAGTGAGCAACTTTTCTAAAGGAGAAACTGGAGCAGTCATTCAGAGCAGGGGTCCCCAACCCCTGGGCCACAGACAGGTACTGATCCATGGCTTGTTAGGAGCTGGGCTGCACAGCAGAAGGTGAGTGGCAAGCAAGTGAGCTTTACCATCTGAGCTCCGCCTCCTGTCAGATCAGCAGAGACTGAAGACAGTAATATTTATGGGAGAAGGGGATTTTGGTCAGTGGTTATAGTGTCAGCAAAATATGTTGCCACTGTTATACAAAAGATGTCATGTGAGTTTCCTATTAAAGCATTTAATTAGACATAAGAAACAATTATGAAAAGAGGAAAAAGGACCCAGGTGTACTTTACTTTATATAGTCATTTTGGGATAGGATCTCACTGTGTCGCCTAGGCTAAAGTGTAGTGGTGCAATCACGGCTCACTGGAGCCTTGACCTCCAAGAGCTCAAGCAGTCCTCCTACCTCAGCCTCCTGAGTAGCTGGTACTACAGGTGTGGGCCACCATCCCTGGCTGATTTTTATATTTTTATAGAGACAGGGTTTCTCCATGTTGCCCAGGCTGATATCAAACTCCTGGGCTCAAGCAGTCTGCTCACCTCAGCCTCCCAAGGAGCTGGGGTTTCAGGCGTGAGCTACCACACCTAGCCTTACATATTATGTTTATGAGGAGTCACATTTATATAAAACAAAATATGCTGTGATCACTCTAGGGAAGTATTAAACAATTGAGGGTTTTTTTTTTTTTTTTTTTGTATAGCAGAGATATCTTTTGAAATGTAAATCTCTGCTTTCGTTTGTAACTCTATGTTCCTAATCCAAATGAGGGAAGAACCAGGAAATCGTCGTATAACATTCCTCCACTGCTTCTATGTGGGAGAAATCCTTGTTAGGTGAGAGTTTATTTGCTTCTATGTTTGAATCAATGGGTGGGAAGTAATGATGATAATATTTTACATTTAAACTGAACAGGCATACCTCTGAGATAACTGTTTTGTTCCAGACCCTTGCAATATAGTGAATATCGCAATAAAGCAAGTCATACAGATTTTTTGGTTTGCCAGTGCATAAAAAAATTACGTTTATACTGTAGTCTATTGTGTGTGTAGTCTTAACAATTCACAAACCTTGATTTAAAAATACTCTATTGCTAAAAAATGCTAACAGTCATCTGAGTCTTCAGCGAGTTGTAATCCTCTTGCTGGTGAAAGGTCTTCCCTTCTGTTGATGGCTACTGACTGATGAGGGTGGTGGTTGCTGAAGGCTGAGGTTTGTATTACATTCTCACATTGTTAGAAATTCCTGAACCTGAGTAATTTATAAAGAAAAGAGGCTTAATTGGCTCATGGTTCTGCAGGCTATACAGGAAGCATGGCAGCATCAGCTTCCAGAGAGGCCTCAGGGAACTTACACTCATGGCGGAAGGCAAAGGGGGAGTGAGTGTCTCACATGGTGGGAGCAGGAGCAAGAGAGAGAGCACGTGGGAGGAGAAACAACCAGATCTCATGACAACTCATTCACCATACAGTACCAAGAGAGGTGGTGCTAAACCATTCATGGGAACTCTGCCCCCACGATCCAGTCACTTTCCACAAGGCCTCTCCTCCAACACTGGGAATTATATTTCAACATGAGATTTGGGTGGGAACACAGATCCAAACCATATCAGGGTGGTCGTGGCAATTTCTTGAAATAAGACAACAAAGTTTGTCACATTGCCAAACTATATCAGGGTAGTTGTGGCAATTTCTTGAAATAAGACAACAAAGTTTGTCACATTGATTGACTCTTCCTTTCACGAAGATTTTTCTGTAGCTTGTGATGCTGTTTGATACATTTTATCCACAGAACTTCTTTCAAAATTGGAGTCAGTTCTCTCAAACCCTGCTCCTGTTTTATCAACTAAGTTTAAGTAATATTCCAAATCTTTTGTTATCACCTCAACAATGCTAACTATGGGTAGATTCCATCTCAAGAAACTACTTTCTTTATCCATAAGAAGCAGCTATTCAGCTGTTCAAGTTTCATCATGAGATTGCAGCAATCCACTCACATCCTCAGGCTCCATTACTAATTCTAGTTCTCTTGCTCTTTCCACATCTATAGTTACTTCCTCCACTAAGTTTCAAACCCCTCATAGTCATCCAAAAGTAGTGAAATCACCTTCTGCCCAGCTCATGTTAATATTGATATTTGATTTCCTCTCATGCATCACATAATTTCCTCCCATGAATCACAATTTTCTGGTTTTGTTTTTGTTTGTTTTGAGACAGGGTCTCACTCTGGTTGCGCAGGCTGGAGTGTAGTGGCACGATCTCAGCTCACGGCAGCCTTCACCTCCTGGACTTAGGTGATTCCTCCACCTCAGTCGAGTAACTGGGATTACAGGCACACACCACCATGCCCCGGTTTTTTTTTTTTTTTGTATTTTTAGTAGAAATGGGATTTCACTGTGTTGCCCAGGCTGGTCTTGAACTCCTGGACTCATACATTCCACCCGCCTCGGCCTCCCAGAGTGCTGGGATTACAGGCATGTGCCACCGCGCCCAATCTACAGATGTTTTTAATGGCATCCAGAATGGTGAATCCTTTCAAGAAGTTTTCCAGTTTACTTTTGTCCGGATTCATCAGAGGAATCACTATCTATGGCAGCCTTAGAAAATGTGTTTCTTAAATAATAAGACTTGAAAGTCAAAATTCCTTCTTGATCCATGAGCTACAGAATAGATGCCGTGTTAGCAGGCATGAAACCAACATTCATCTCCTAATACATCTCTGTTAGAGCTCTTGGGCGACCAGTGCATTGTCAGTGAGCAGTAATATTTTGAAAGGAATCTTTTTCTCTGAGCAGTAGGTTTCAGCATTAATATTATTAATTATGTTAACTATGTTATATTAATTATATATTAAGTATATTAACTATATATTATATATATTAATTATGTATTAATATTATTAAAATATTCAGTAAACCATGCTATAAATTGAGGTGCTGTCATCCAGGCTTTGTTGTTCCGTTTCTAGAGCACAGGCAGAGTAGATTTCGCTTCATTCTTAAGGAATCTTAAGGAATGGTAGATGAGCATTGGCTTCAACTTAAAGTCACAGGCAGCAGAATCCCCTAACAAGAAAGTCAGCCTGTCCTTTGAAGCCAGTTATTGACTTCTCTCTGGTTAGAAAGTCCTAGGTGGCATTTTCTTCCATGAGAAGGCTGTTCTGGTCTGCGTTGAAAATCAGTTAGTATAACCACCTTCATCATAGCTGTATCTTCTGGCAAATTTGCTGCAGTTTCTAGATCAGCACTTGCCACTTCACCGTGCACTTTTATGTAATGGAGATGGATTGTTTAAACTTCGTGAACCAACCTCTGCTTTCAACTTTTCTTCTGCTGCTTTGTCACCTCTCTTAGCCTTCGTAGAATTGGAGAGAGTTAGTGCCTTCCTCTGGATTGGGCTTTGGCTTAAGGGAATGTTGTGGGTTGTGTGATCTTCTGTCCAGACCATTCAAACTTCCTCCATAACAGCAGTAAGACTGTTTTACTTTCTTTGCATTTGTGGGTTCAGTGAAGTAGGGCTTTCAGTTTGCTTCAAGAACTTTCCCTCTGCATTCACAACGTGGCTAACTCTTTGGCACAAGAGACCTAGCTTTTGGCCTATCTAGGCTATTGACATGCCTTCCTCATTAAGTTTAATCATTTCTAGCTTTTGATTCAAAGTGAGAGACATGTGACTCTTCCTTTCAGTTAAACACTTAGAGGCCATTGTAGGCTATTAAGTGGCCTAATTTCAGTATTGTGTTTCAGGGAATAGGGAGGCCTGAGGAGAGGGAGAGAGAAGTGGGGCAGGCTGATGGAGCCGTCAGCCCACACACAAACATTTGTTTGCTGTCTTACATGGGCACAGTTTGTGGTGCTGCAAAACAATTAAAATTTTAACATCAAAGATCATTGATCACAGATCACTATAATTGATACAATAATAATGAACATGTTTGAAAGATTGTGAAAATTACCAAATTGTGACACAGAGACATGAAGTGAACATGCACTGTGGGAAAAATGACATTGTTAGACTTGCTCAGTGTAGGGTTGCCACAAATCTTCAATTTATTTAAAAAAAAAAAAAAAAGGCTGTATCTGGTCAGATGCGGTGGCTTATGCCTGTAATTCCAGCACCTTGGGAGGCTGAAGCAGGCAGATCACTTGAGGTCAGGAGTTCTAGACCAGCCTGGCCAAAATGGTGAAACCATGCTTCTACTAAAAATACAAAAATTAGCTGGCCATGGTGTGTGTGCCTGTAGTCCCCAGTTACTCAGGAAGCTGAGGTGGGAGGATCACTTGAACCTGGAAGGTGGAGGTTGCAGGGAGCCGAGATCGTGCCACTACACTCCAGCCTGGGCAACAGAGCAAGAGTCCGTCTCAAAAAAGAAAGAAAGAAAGAAAAAGCAGTATCTGTGAAGCATAATACAGTGAAGTGCAATAAAACAAGGTATGCCTCCATATTACAGTCATTCTGTGAGAGACTATAGATTAGGTACAAATTTTTTAAAAAGTGCCTAACAGTGTCTGCAATATTATAGTGACTCAGATAATGTATATTTGTTGAGTGAGGTATGTTGGAAACTGAAACTTTAATCAGTGTAAAAATTATTGAGAGAAATGTTACATGTTGTTTTAGTCTTTGAAATCCAAATTGCTTTTGCACTTACAGCCTTAGTTCTGATTAGTAGCTTTTCAAGTACTTCCTAGCTATGGAAGTAGCATGGCTAATGCTGCTATATTGGACATGAGAGTTCAAGATCCTTTCATCCTTTTTACTTTCAGTGACATCACACGGACATTCTTGACATTTTCTTTTTGGTTTCTCCAAGGAAATATAGACCAATTCTGTATATGTATTAATAAGCATGTCCTTTTGAAGGTTTATGAGTTTAGAAATTAAAAGTCAAATTTTTTTTTTTTTTTTTTTTTTAAATGACCTTAGGAATTTATATCAGTTTAGAAGCTCCAGATTTGAAATCTGCAGTAAGTGTAATTTGGCAATACCTAAGATAGTGGAAAGCAGCACGATAGCTATTCATCTGGAAAGTTGTGCAGGAATATAAACGTGTAGGGGAGATTAGACCATTCCTGGAAAGAGGAGAGTTTAGTTGAGTCAGCCTCAAAAGGCCGTCAAATTTGCCATTGAAAACAAAGTTGCAGATCAGAACAACCTCACACAGGAACCCTGAAAAGCTGATGTGTTAGCCATCTGGTGGTCAGGTTGGGCATTGCAGTCATTCGCTCAGCTGATACCCTTATTAGGTTTTAACTTGAAATTTAAATTAGTTCTCCATTTTTGTCTAAAAAAGCCTATTCCTAGTTTTAACATTTTTGGCCTTTTTGAGGGATGTGGCAGGTCTGGTCACTGTAATTTATTGTTATATTTCTCATGATGATCCTGAAAAAAGCATTATTAGTAAACTTGGACAATGGAGTTTGCTTTTTTGCTTTGAATTAAAAAATAGTGGTTTCCTCAGTTTTTTTTGTTTTGTTTTTGTTTTTGTTTTTTTGAGACGGAGTCTTGGTCTGTCGCCCAGGCTGGAGCAGTGGCAGGATCTCGGCTCACTGCAAGCTCCGCCTCCTGGGTTCATGCCATTCTCCTGCCTCAGCCTCCCAAGTAGCTGGGACTACAGGCGTGTGGCACCACACCCGGCTAATTTTTTGTATTTTTAGTAGAGACGGGGTTTCACCGTGTTAGCCAGGATGGTCTTGATCTCCTGACCTCGTGATCCGCCCACCTTGGATTCCCAAAGTGCTGAGATTACAGGCGTGAGCCAGCGCACCCGGCCTTGTTTTTGTTTTTGAGAGAGTCTCGCTCAATCACCCAGGCTGGAGTGCAGTGGTGTGATCGATCTTGGCTCACTTCACCCTCTGTCTCCTGGGCTTCAGTGATTCCCTGCCTAAGCCTCTTGAGTAGCTGAGATTTCAGGTGCATGCCACCACGCCTGGCTAATTTTTGTATTTTTAGTAGAGACACAGTTTCGCCATGTTGGCCAGGCTGGTCTCAGACTCCTGACCTGCCTCACATGATACACCTGCCTCGGCTTCCCAAAGTGCTGGGATTATAGGCATGAGCCACCGTGCTTGGCCTATTTTCTAAAAAGTAGGTTAATGTGCATAGACTTAGTTCTTCTTTGAAGATGAGAAAAAGACAACAGCTTATGAAATGTTATGAAAATCATGTAGTTTCTATGGGCTGTGCCCCTATGTACAAATACATACTTCCCCCCCAAAGCGGTGGGAGATTTCTGGCATAATCTGAATCATTCTCCTTTAAACTTCTCTACCCGGGTGAGTAGTGGAACTCTTGGTTCTGTGATTGCCATTCTAATCATGAGGTAATAGAAATCAAGGTACTTTTCTTTTATTCTTTATTTTTATTTGCCACTTTTCTTTTTATAGAAGTGATACTCATATCTGAAATACAGCCTACAAATACCTCTGTCTTCCTAGAGAATACATAAGCATAATGAAATGTCCCTAGGACAATATGTGCACCATATTAGATGGCTACCGGTGTAATACCTGTTTGTTGAACTTTAAGAAAGGGAATCAGGAGAGGAGAAGGTAATTGATTTAATAATCACTGATAGGAATTTGAGTTGTGTACTCTTTCTAGTTAGCTGTTCAACAGTACACTGTTGGTTTTGCTACCTTTTGAGACTTTTTTTCTTTAATTTCAGAAAATAAAGCAGTTGGAGTGATGAAGTCGGGCCATGTATTTACAATTGAGCCAATGATTTGTGAAGGTGAGAAAAAAGGATGCCATGATATTCTTCAGTTGAATTTGGATGTATTTTAGGTTATTCATCGTGTCAGTGGTCTTTTCTACCTACTTGCTTTTTGCTTCCTACTCATTCCCTGTCCCGCCTCAAACTTGATTCAGTATCGTGGAGAACTGAAAATTGAGAGGGTTGGCAAGAAGATATGGTTTCTACGTGGTAATCTTCTGTCAGGAGATGCTGAAGTGCTTGAATCCTGGTCGCTTTTCATAAAGCTCATGTCAGAGGGTGCATTGTAATAATGAGGCGCCCAGGTCAAGTCTGTGCGGATGTTCCTGCTTGACGTAGGAGAGGGAAGAGGAGGCAACAAAGTAGAGCATTTGATGAGCCACCCAGTTTGAGGCAGATATGATTATATGATTTAATTCTTCACAATTTATAAGGTGGTATTATCCCCGTTATACAGAGGAGGAAACTGGTCCTTGAAGAGGGTGAGTAGCTTGCCTGTAGCTTTTAGCTCGCTACCTGGCAGAATTTGTCAGACTCAGCTCATGAGCTGTTTTGACCCTTCATGGTCTGCACTCATGTCATCACATGGCATCATATAGCTATTGTGGGGAAAGCACACCAAGGACACACTTGGCTCTGGCAGCCTCCCCACTGTTGTCGTTTCCTCCAGATAGGCTTGTAGCAGTGATAGGAGACTTGGAGTCACAATCAGGGCTCCTCACCGAGATTTTCAGAGTGATTCTAGTAATGGAGCTTCCTGGTTAGGGGATGTAAAGTGAGGCAGTAGCAGTAGAGCTTGTGTGTCCTGAGCCCTGTATTAAAGGATACTCCTCTCTGGATTCTTCCAGTCTTTTTATAGCCCAGTCTCGGGACCGACTTTTATATTCTCAGAAGTGATTCACTGAGTCTAGCCCGCACTCAAGGGGAGCAGAAGTTCAAGGGCATGCATGCCAGGAGGGTGGGGATCACTGAAGTCACTTTAAAGGCTGCCTTCTAAAGCTGATTCCTTATTGCGTTTTCTGTAAAATGAAAATTAGAATCCCTATCTTGCCAACACCCAGGGCTGCTAGACTGAGATGATTTATATTAACATAAAGTACTTTATATACTTTAAAAGACTGTACAGATGTGCAGTAAAGTTTTTGTCATCCTCTTGTAATAAGGATAAAGTTCTGATATGTGCAACCAGTTGTAAAGATGGTAAGTATTTAGCAGTGAAAAGAAAGATAGTGGGAGGAAAGTGTCATTTTGGCTACATATTTCCATTAACTAGCACCTGGTTGGTGAGCCATGATGTAGTATTTTCAGTAAACAAATAACTTTCTATACAGCCAGCACAGGTAATTAATCATCAAATTATATTAGATATACTTTAGTATAACTCAGCTAGGTTAAATCCCTGGAATAGAAAGTCTCAAATCTGCAGGAGAATTTCCTCAGAATAGCCAAATAAATTTGACTTGACATTACTAAAAATCCTGTTTTATCAGATTACAATAAAATCATAGTAGTAGTGTTTTAAATCCATTTGTGTAAAGGCCATTACATTGGAAAACATTGATTTACTCATCTTTAGTTGCTTGATGAGGCATGAGTTAACTTTTTTAGGCTGCCTCATATTGTCTTTTTAGCCTGGGATTTAATATTGCAAAAGTAGTTTACTTCACTACAGAGTTTATGTTCTGGGATTTGTCTGTCTGAGTCAGTGAGTCCTAGAGGTTAGTATGTTTCACCTAAAAATTACTAAAAATGAAGAAAGTATTGATTTTTTTTTTTAAACATCTAATTTTGGAAGAAGAAAGCTTGCAAATACATCTTTTACAGTAGTATCTGGAATTGCCTTTCTCATTCCACCTCTGCTTCATATTCTCTTGGGCCTTTGCTTTCTCCTTTCCCTCATTATGTCCTCTTCACCCCCATTCCCTCCTTTCCCTAAGTTTTCTTTCATGGCCTCCCGGGTTCACTGTCCCTTCGCGTCCCTTCTCTGGTTTCAACTCCTATCCAGACCATTCTGTTTCATATTTTCTTATCCTCTCACAGCAGTCTTTCTTTTGCCCCTCTTTCTGGTTCCAGGGGTATAGTTCACAAAAACTTCACGGTATAATCTGTTCTCACCATCTGTTTGTGTGCCTACCATTTTGAAATTATATCAGGAATTGAATGCTGTAATAAAACTGTAAACATTTACATGATTTCCTTCACTATATATGCTGACTGTAGTTTTATCAGATGCCAAAGTTATACTAGGAAAGAGCTAAATTCATTAATTCAAGTTTTTTTTCTTTCTGATTTTTAAATTGTAAAATACTTCAAACATCAAACATACTGAAGACCAAAATGAAGTTGGAAGGGCATTAGCTAAAACAATTGGCATGTAAATAAGGATCTTAGTAGTGAATTTTCTACTTGGTTTTCTTGATAGAGTTCATTTAGAAAACTGAGTGACTGAACTAAGAAATTGTTTTTGTTGAAGGCGGATGGCAGGATGAAACCTGGCCAGATGGTTGGACTGCGGTGACAAGAGACGGAAAGCGGTCTGCTCAGTTTGAGCACACCCTCCTGGTCACAGACACTGGCTGCGAAATCCTAACCCGGCGACTTGACAGTGCACGGCCTCACTTCATGTCTCAATTTTAATTTCTCCCAAGATGGCACATCTCAGTGATACCTTCTTCCTGTACTATGCATTTCATTGATAGTACAGAAAGGAAGAGGAACCTTTTTTTAATCACTTGTTTTGTTTTGACTATACGTAAGACAGGACTGCAGCATTCGATGTGTGTCCTCAAGAACTTGTCTCGGGTCTGAAAAAGCTGAGAAGAATAGAGGAGACATTGCCCAACTCTTCGGCCCTCCCCCTGCACACCTGTTTTCTCATTTGCCCTTTGAGCACTTTTACTTAAACTTGCTCCTAGTTGCTTTTATCACTGCCACAAAACAGCCATCAAGAGCCAGCTGCTTTCCAGGTGAACATTGGAAATGAGAATCTTTGAAACTTTAGCAATATATGTTGCACCAGATTTTAAAAATTATATATATGGAAATATATATGTATACATTTTAAATTCCATATACATAATTACCAAACACTCTGTGACCCGGGGTTTTGTTGGTTCTGCTTTGACAGGTTTATATGCTCTTACAAATGGATCCATAGTTTGCAGTGATTTAATTCCTGGTTGGGATTTGGCCTCCCCTCTCCCCCATGCTGATTATTTATCCTTGTAATTGTGCATAGAGAAACACTCACCCAATGAGAATTTCTCCAACGTGGACTGTGTGTGTGTCAGTGAATGAATGTAGTAAAATTCATTTTGGAAGGTTATCAGGCTTTTAAAAATCGTTTATGGCAAAAATAGCCATTTTCCAAGTGGTGGCTGACAGTTGCAGGGCATGAGAATTTCATAATACACCGCTATTTCAGACCTTTATTTGGTCAGAATTGGAAAAGAAAAAGCCCCCTTTCTTCCCTTTTCTGTTTTACTTCAAGGGCATACCTTGGAGGTGCTCAGAAAAGGGTGAAGGTTGCACTCTGGTGGAGGATGGGGAAAGAGTTCTAAACTGTCTCCAGCTGTGAGCCCAGGAGGTCAAGTGGGCTATTAAAATTTAACGTTGAGTAAACGTGATAGTGATGAGAAAGGAATTTTGTGTACTGTAACCTTGCAGTAGAGATGCAGCTGTCCTTGGTGTGCTGAAACACACCTCTCCTTTATGTAGTTGGGAACCTCATTAGAAATGACCTCAGCTGCCCATATCTCCGTTCCTTTCAGCAGTTGTCCAAGTAGGAGTGTATCCAATGAAGACATATCAGATCACAAAGTCATTGTCATTAGAGTGTACTTGATTACTGGGCATCCTTGTAATATAATTTCATACCACTGACACATTATACTTATAAGAGAACATCTTTCCCAGAGTGCCTCAGACCTTATTGCTTTAAAATATAATAATGTTTTCATTACTTTTATTATTTGAATGATTTAGTAAAGTTGACTGAATCTGGTATAGACTTTGGGAGTATGTGAAGTTTTTATCAAACTGTAATATTTGTGAATGGAATGCCTTGCAATATGAATGTTAATATAATGTGTAAAGGGAGATTAAAAAGTTTGAATAATTATTCTACCATGTAGTCATTAACTTGGCTGCATTTCTTTGGGATTTCAGAGGGAAATGGTGGGAATGGGGAGGCTGTTTGATAATCTAAAATAAATTCATGACCATTTGAGTAGAAATGCTTTTTCAGGTGCAGTGACTGTACATAAACTCAATAGAGTGCCAGCAGCATTTGAGATGTAACCATATTTTTGAGAGCTTTTAAGACAGAATGCTGAATATTAGGGGAGCATTTTATGTACTGATTGTGGAATTAACAGTGTGGGCTTATTCAGTGTCTGTCATTAGAAGATAAGCTCAAGGAAAAAAGATCTTGGTGGGATAGTTTTTTGGTTAAAAGATAAAAAACACTGGTGATAATGCTTTTCTTAGTTTGGGAGATTTTAAAACAATATGGGCTCTAGTCCAATTGCATATAACTAATTACAAGTGTTCATTGGATTTAGGTGACAAAACACCTAGTTTCATCATTCTGCCACCTTTTTACGAAATCACTAGCTACTCGTGAGACTGAGGTGGGGGGATCGCTTGAGCCCAGGAGTTCAAGGTTACAGTGAGCTATGATTGTGCCCCTACACTCCAGCCTGGGTGAGAGAGTGAGACCTCATCTCAGCCAAAAAAAAAAAAAAAAAAAAAATCGAAGTATTAACTTTTTCTACGTTAACTTTTAGAATACTTTTTTTTCCCTCCCTGCCAGTCTTCCAAGTCCTTTGGAATTATAACTTAGAAGAAGGGAAACATGAACTTCATTTTATGTCTTTTGTTGATAAAATGGATTAACCAATCTTTATACCACTTGCGCCCACATATCTAAATTAATAGGCAAGAGTTGGTGAGGAGGTTTAGGAATTTGTTTGCCTGATTCCTCAGTTTGTTCTCTAACGACTTCTGGGTTTTCATTGGATTTGGTTAAATCTGAGAGCAGGATGCTCTACTTTGCTTAAGCTCTACCCTCATGGTATCTGTAAGCGATTTCCTTCTTGTTTTTCCCTTCTTTTAAAATTTTTATTTATCTCCAACTTTTTATATTGAAAATTTTCAAATTATAGGAAAGTTGAAAGTACAGTACAGTGAAATAATCATATATCCGTTACCTTTAACAGTTGTCATTTTGTCACCTTTGTCTCTGCATAAGCACTTTTCTTTTGAAAGAAGCAACATCGTACTTCACCCTGCTACATCAGCATGTATCTCTTAACCTAATGACATTCTTTTACATGATCATAATACAAGTAGAAATTTAATATTAATACACAATTATATAATGTATAGTACATACACTTTAATTTTCCCCCAAAATGTTATTTAAAGCTTCCAATTTCATGGCACTTAGTTGTCATGTATCTGTAGTCTCTTTTTTTGGTGTGTGTGTGAGGTGGAGTTTCATTCTTGTTCAGCCTGGAGTGCAGTGGCACAGTCTTGGCTCACTGCAACCTCCACCTCCTGGGTTCAAGCGATTCTCCTGCCTCAGCCTCCCAAGTATCTGGGATTACAGGCCCCCACCATGATGCCGGCTAATTTTTGTATTTTTAGTAGAGACAGGGTTTCACTATGTTGATGCCAGGCTGGTCTCGAACTCTTGACCTCTGGTGATCCACCTGACTCGGCCTCCCAAAGTGCTGTGATTACAGGAGTGAGCCACCGTACCTGGTCTTAGTCTTCTTAACTCTAGCAGCCGTGTCTAATCCTTTGCAAGGATCTTTTGTTAATCTGTGGTGGCGGATATCACGAAAATTATGGATGGGCCTTTGGGCTCATCAGCTATCGTTAGCATATTTTATGTGTGGCCCAAGACAATTATTCTTCCACTGTGGCCCAGGGAAGCCAAAAGGTTGGACACCCGTGCTAGAGTAACCTTCACACATTTTTTGATGTCTTAAGAAATGGACACTTGAAAAATCCGGTTAGTTTACAAAAGTCCATTTGTCTGATTGTTCCTCATGAGGATAGATTCAGGATAAACATCTTGGTGGAAGACTACAGAGATGGCAGTTGTATGCCCCAATTCATTGTACAACATGAGGCACATGATGTCACCTTATTGCTGATGCAACGTTTGATCACTTGGTGTTTGTCAGACCTTTTCACTGTAAAAATACCTTTTTTCCTAAACAAGTAATCTGGGAGATTAATATTTGCTTATTTGCTTGATGCTACCACACAGATGTAAAATTGTTTCAAAATTACTACAGCAAAATCACTGCTAACAGTAAAGTACACAATTTCTTTGTGATTCTTTTTTTTCTCGGAACATATTGAAGTAATTTAGATCTTATTGTATTCTGAATTTCATAAACCATGGGCTACTTTTTAACAATGAATGCAGTGAATCTCGGGGGCAAAAAATACAGTAGAGGTGGGGAGGATATATTAGTGGTCTGGAAGTTAGAAATACTGGAACTGTTTGAGACAGTGTAGTAAGATTCTGTCTACATCTGATGGCGTTTAACTTTTACCAAGCTCTCTAGCTACAAGAGGAGCAAATTATACCACTTGTAAATTATACCACACTTGCGGCAGTGTGGCTCATTTTCCAACTCCTTTATATTAGAACATAACATCTAGACATTCATGTTTTAGGAACAAACTCTTTCCCTTTCATAACATAGGCTGCATTAGGCTAAAACCTATAAAAGTTATGTTTTGTTCTATTTTAAAAATGGACACCTAAGGAAAGGTTAGCTTAGCACAGAGTCTGTGGAAACACTCTGGCCCTCTTGTGGCAGCCTTCTCTTGTCTTCCTTTTGGTGCTAAGTAGGAAAAAGAGAAAAATAGTTTGCATTTATTTGGGTGTTTTGCAAGATGAAGCAGGAATAAGGTGGCCCTGGCTACGTGTTATCTGCTGCTTTTCATTTTGGGTACTGTGGGTGAGCAACAATAGAACTGTCTGTGTATGGCGATTCTGGGTAATTTTGAAAAAAGGTCGACACTGGTATTTTACTAGAATACTCCAAAAAGTTAATATATGGAGCACTCAACCTATAAAAATTTTCACTTATCACTATTGTACTGTTAGTCGTTCACCGTATTTCAATAGTTTTTTGTTGTTGTTCCCCAGGCTGGAGGCAGTGGCACGATCATGGCTAACTGCAGCCTTGACCTCCAGGGCTCAAGCAGTCCTCCCACCTCAGCTTGTCAAGTAACTAGGACTACAAGCATGTTCCAACACACCTGATGATTATTATTATTCTATAGAGACAGGGTCTCACTGTGTTGCCCAGGCTGGTCTTAAACTTCTGGCCTCAAGTGATCCTCCCACTTCAGCCTCCCAAAGTGCTTGAATTACAGGTGTGAGCCACCATACCCAGCCAATTTTTATAATTTTTAAATTGATTCTGTGGCTAGGAGAACAAATCACCACATTTCTCTGTGGCAGTCTCCTATTTGTGCAGTGATATGACAACTACCAACTGTTTTATTCTTTATAGAATGTGACTGGCTATCAAGCAAATTTGCTTTTTTTCAGTAGTTGGGTCAGGGATCACAAGACAATTCAGGGTAGAATTTTTAAAACTTAAATCTGAGTTTGAGCCCTGGATGATTCTGAGGAAACAATGCCAAGGATAAGAACGTTTGGTATTAACATGTAGATTAGAGAAAGAGATCAACATATTTTAAAGCATGTTCTGCTGTTTTATCTTGCTTAACACATCTCAAGATATGTTAAGTCAAGAGTACATGTTTAAACTGGAGGTAATTTTTGGCAGTCAAGAGTACATGTTTAAACTGGAGGTAATTCAATGGTGGGTTATCAGTCCTTTCTTGAAAGAAGCATTTGCATATTTCTCTTACACATAAGGAACTCTGATATGATGTCCAGTTTGATAAAAATCAATCTGCTTAAGAGCCCATTATGCTGCTTTGTCACCGTAACGTTCCACCAAAGGAAATCTTGTATAATAGAGGACTTTGCACATCCTTGTTCACTTGGTAGTTGTTCCTTAAAGACACAATTACCTTGGTATAGTTCTATGCAATTATTATCTAAATAGCTGTTTATACAGTAGTACTTAATAAAATGTTTTCCAAATGTGTTTGTAGTATACTTTTTCTAAAAAGTATTTGCTGACAAAGAAATTGATCTTGTGTGTGAACTGAAAAGAATGGGCTGAAACCAGTTAGTCAACAGAGTGTCCCTGTAGGCCCAAAGAACTAACTGTACTTTAGGACTTTGATCATCAGCCTACTTGGCAGATTGGTAGCTGAGCAGAAAAGTTCTGAAGCATTTTGTGCATGTAAAATGTTTCCCCTTCCCCGAGTCAACAAAACATTTTGAGAATTACCAGCTAAGTAAAATCTTCCATTCAGATGGGATGAACAGAAATAGTGCTATGTATACTTTTTGGAGCCATTTTTGTTAGGTGTTAAGTTGTACACATGTTGACTGGCTCCACTGTAGTAAAGTTTTGGACATAATGCAGTTTTTTCCATACCTCCATCCCAAACGACCTCATCATCCCATACATTCTACTCTATATGTTAGTTGTGTGAATAAAGAACTTGTTCCATGTCAGACATGCCTGTAGATGGACTGTCTCTAGCGAATATCACTAGGTAGGTTAAATAGCAGAATAGTCAAACATGCTAAAAATGGCAATGCAGGAAATACTTGAAGAGAAATTTTTATATTGGGAATATAAAAATTTTCCAATTAAACATAATAAAGATGCTTAAGTTCCTTATATGGCAAAATTTTAGATCTTTTAACTAACGAAATTTTACCAGCTTTAATGAAATATACAGTGGAAGTTAATATCCATCTGTATTGCAATTATATACCTCTTGTCCAAAAAAGCAGCTTAAAGGTAACTTTCAAAAGTTTTCCAACAATTAATAACTTATTGTATATTTCAAAACAGCTAAAAGAGCAGCTTTGGAATGTTCTTTTAGAAATTATTGTTTGAGGTGACGGATATTCCAGTTACTCTAATGTGATCATTTACATTGTATGCACATATCAATATTACATGCCCCATAAGTATGTACAGCTGTTGTGTATCAATTTAAAAAATTTCTAACAATACTTCCAAAGGGTCAATGAAGCCCAATTTTGGACAACCAGGGTAGATTTGCTAACATGCACATAGTGAATGGTTATTTTTTTTGAGACTGAGTCTCTGTCGATCAGGCTGTACTGCAGTGGTGCGATCTCGGCTCACTGCAACCTCCGCTTCC